>NC_056727.1:448463366-448763366 GCF_019279795.1 Protopterus annectens
AGGGCAGATGACTGCTTAGTAATTGGCCATGTGCTTTTCCTAGACTCGAGCTGAAAACAAGGCATCTGGGAATAACTTTCGGGAAAGCACTGAAGTGGCATAGGTGGATGCATATGGAAATACCATGAGTCAGATGTACAGTGTGCTAAAAGGGAACCACTCATGACATTAATTCCATAGTTGAAATAACTGGAATGGCAGATCAGACTTCAAACATACTACCACCTGGACCTAATGGCATTTGCTCTTTAAAGATTTCTCCTGTTGAAGT
The DNA here is from genome assembly GCF_019279795.1 of Protopterus annectens. Lineage (NCBI taxonomy): Eukaryota > Metazoa > Chordata > Ceratodontiformes > Protopteridae > Protopterus > Protopterus annectens. The sequence goes on from NC_056727.1 coordinate 448,463,638, forward strand.
GACTGAATCGCAACAAATTTTACTAAACACCCATTCAGACTCCTACTAAATCCTGCTGGTTTTCATTCTTGGTAATACCCTCATTATTCTTCGCCATTTTATTTTTTTTCTTCTTTGTTTTTTTGTTTTGTTGGTGTTTATTCTTATATGCATTCCTTTCTTGCCTATGTTATTTTTGTTTGCAGTTATGTCTTGTTTTTCACTGCTGTATTCTGAATGTTATTTCTTAAGAATGTTTATTACTGTTTTTCTTTGCTTATTTTTCTATTTAACAATATACCTGCCTTTTCTTTGGTTTCCATAGCGGGGCTTACTTCTGCATGTTTCTTTAGCCTTAAAAATCTGGCAATCTGAAAAAGACACCTGAGCAAAAGCATTTTTCTTCTCCCCAAGCACTTTTTGTACAGGCTGAATTTTAATCATTTTGGAAATGTGATTTAGATGTAGTGTTATTAAAAATTGTTACATGTTATAAGCTGATGTTTTTAAAGTATATGTGCACCTTTTGTGTGTGTGTGTGTGTTTTATCACATTTGAAACCTTTCTCAAATGTAAACTGTTATTGACATAGAAATACAAATAATATTTAATAGCCTTTGGAGAATGGTACAGATACAAAGTGGCTCAGCTTCAAAGACAGTCCCACAATACCTACTTTTGTTAGCACACACTTCCATAATATTCTAAACACCCTTGCTTCCATTCACCTTGTTGATGCAAATTAGGCATTAATTTTAGCACCAATCAATATGTGTAGGTATTCTACGCACTGATTGGTTAATACATCCCCCCAACCATACTCCAGTCACTAGGACCAATTCATCCTCCAGTTATACTAGTCAGTCATATTAACAGTCAAGAATCACACAACCTCAACATACCTGTGTAAATAAAGCATCATGCCTGCTTAATCCTTAGATGTGATGAAGTCCAGTTACAGGGCAAAAGTGCTCATCAGATTTTTGCAAATAAAGCCTTTTCAGAGAAAGGCAGTAAAGGATCTTAAGAGTTTTAAGTGAAAAAAAAAGATTGGTCTCATATTGGTGAACTTAAGCATGAAGCCTTCTGCAAAGGCTGTATCTCAGTAGAAGATTTCCTTCACAGTTATTGTTAGTCCCTAAGTGAGTTGTTTCTGCTACATTAAGCAGATTTATGGTAGAAAGCCCAACTGCCAATCCAAACTGGATTTTTCTGAAGCACTCTAAAAGTCAGGTCAAACATTAGTGACACCACTAGTGGTGAAGCTCCAGTAGTAAGAGTTTGTTTATTTATTTGAATCTGTTAACCTGGGTAGAGCACCAGTCTAAGATGACCAGTTTCAGTCTCAGCCCAGGGACACACAGGGAAATTAGATTCTAAACATGATCATAGAAAAACATTTGTTTTACAGACACAGTTATCTATGGAGTACAATTCATAAACAGTGATTATATACAAAAGACTTAGATGAAAACACACAAGTGTATACGTATTTGCAAAAAAGAATAGTAGAGGTGCAAGAGAGAGAGGTAGGGGTGAATAATAGAGATTATATTAGTATGAAAGGATTGCTGCTCAGACATCTACTGTTATGGTCAATTCCTACACAATTGTACTTTCTCTGATTTCCTAACTAGAGGACCTTAAAGGTTCATAGTGACATTCGAACCTCAATCGAGGTGGTGTTCTCTGCAGGAGTACCAAAGGACTCTGTGGCTCCTATGGCCCATAAACTTCTCATTTTCAATAAATGGTGTTATTCCTTTATTAGTAAGATTAGCTTTTGAATTAGTTTACCCATACTTGGGTGAGAGAAGAAAGTGTTGATGGTAGTTTTTTGAGCATTGCTTGCCATTTAGACTAAGTTAAGTAACTTGCTACTAGTTGTGGTGCTTTGTTGAGCTTTTCTCTTGCTTTATTCTTATTTGTGAATAAACAGACTAGCACAACAAGCCTCTCATTTGATACAAAAAGCTACATGCCAAGCTAAAAGCTCCATTTGTGACCAGCTAAAACTGGATCTGACTGCTTATTTTGAAGACAGTAATCACCTGGCTGTTTAAGAAACTACTAAACAAGCCCAGGCAGAATTATTCCTTTAAGCTTGAGTTTAGCTAATGGTTTTGTCCATGAGATTTGGTGCTCAGGAGAGGTGATGCTGTTCCACAGGGGTGGCCACACTATTTGACCCCAAGGAATTACAGGCTGATCAGCCTGGCAAGTCTTACTTACAAAGCCATGAAACATGTTTTAACTGACCTAGTAAACTATGAAATTAAAAATCTCATCAGACTAAATCAACAGCAGTTTGACTTTGCCTGTCTAATGAATCCGGTAAACTTATGTGAAAGAGTAGTATTAGCTTATGACAACAGCCATGCTGTCCATATGGCATATCTCAATCTGACCAAGGCATTTGCCCCATTCTGCTATGCTACCATAATTTGCTAGCTCAGTGTTTTACAAATATTTATTGATATGTGTTTACTGGGAAAGTCCAACTGGATATTTTTTTAAATACCTTTTTTGAATTATCACTTGTGACACTGGCAAACTTACATTTGTATTTCCTTTTCTGGTTCCATCAAGTACAAAATATCATCATCTGCAAATATTGCCAACTTTTCTTGAACACTGTACTGATTATATCCTTGTTTCTGAGTCCCTTATTTTCTTTGCCAGTGGTTCTAAATATAACACAAAGGGAAATAGAACACCTCAGCCTGGTTCCTCTTATCAGACAAAACTTGTTAGTGAGGAACCCTGTCACTTTGATTTTTATCTCCAATCCCTCATGTATCCATTGCCCTACTCATAAAGTCTCAGCCTACTCTGTTGAATGCTTTCTCTGCATCAAGACCTAACAATAACAGTGGTATTTTCTTACATTCTGCTTCCTTTTGGATCATCATTGTTCTGTTATGTCATGAAATATTTGCCTTCCCTCCACAAAACTACATTGGTTAATATCTATTGGTTTTGTCATCATCTTTGCCATTCATTTAGCCATTATAGACATAAACACTTTAGAAGCGTGCTTTAGAATTGAGATGGGCCTATATGAAGCTGGATTAGATAGATGTTCGGTTTACCTTTTAAACATTGAAAGTCAGCTTTACTAACAGCCAGTTGGGTGAACCGTAAAGCCGAATCCGGACTGTCGAACGTCTCTGAATTTTGAAACTCAGCAAATCGAACAGCAGATTCGTTGAGTTTCGAACTCAGATGTCGAACACACACTGTAATGCAGGGGGCAAGCCCACCACACCCCTCTATTTTATTATTCTAACTCCGCGGTTGCACTACAGTGGGGAAGCGATCCATTTCCTGATTCCCGCTATAGTGCACTCCACACCCACAGTGCCGAATCTGCAATGAGCGAATGTCAATGTGCATTTGCTCATTGCACATTCAATGCATTTTTTTTCAGCTAACTGTGAACTTGAAAACGTACTTTCGTGCAACTGTCTTTCGACAAGTTGCACTTCAACATTTCAAAGGTAAACCGGATGTTCTTTGTGTTTCACTGTTGCAGTCCTAACTTGTGGAATTTCCTGCCGTGGAGGCCCTTGGCCAGCCCGACTACCAAAGAATAGTTTCTCTCCTCCTGGAGCTGGTGGATGCCCTGTCTGACATCACTATGTTTAGGTATAAGGGGAGTCTGCTGATGGCATAATCTCAGTTCTTTCTTGTCATTAGAGCCCAAAGCAAAGTGCAAGTCAGTGTGTTGGTTGGTCCACAGAACAGTACAGAAAGCTAAGTACCCCGTTGGGGAATCTTTTATGTATCGTTTGACTAATGTCAGAGAAAATTAATAATGGTCTCTGCTGTAGCAAATGGATACCACAGCAGGACTTCCGCTCTTTTTATGTGACTTGCTTGGGACTGGAACAGTACATCCCCAAATGTCGTTTTTGTGTTCACTTTAAAAGCAAAACCATTAGGAGTATGGCCGAGATTTTAGCAAGGTATCTTAGTGAGTCATCAGTCCATTCCTGTCCTCTGGCAAACGCTGGTCAAGCTGAGGTAGACATCCCTAGGTGAAAAAGGGATAAGGAAAAAACATCCAGGCTTGGGGCCTCAGACAGTGCCTGTTCACCATCAGCTAGTCCTCCTAGGTTTATCACTGTAAAAGGTGAGGTGCTTTCACAGCCCCCTTTCGTGACTGAGGTGGTGCCATAGGCCTCTGTCAAGACCCGTTCAGAGTCCAGTATGCCTTCTGGCCCTTCAATGTCTTTTCAAGCCATAGTACTCAGTTCATCGGTTGGGTCTAGAAGCGCTCTGCATGCTCTGGCTTCCGATGATGGCTTTTCACGTTGCCAAGACGTTGCAACAGCCTTTCACCCACTTGAGTCAGTTGTCTATTCTGGGCCAGAGGTTGGTCACAGACCAAAACTTAAGGCCACTCACAAGAAAGCGACTCGTGCCCATTCTCAGCCAAAGTCTACTGGCTCTCATTCCCGGGCATATTGGCAAGATCTTGGGAGGTTGGCTGAAGATATAATCTCTCTGGTTAGATTCAGATGGCCTCCCCCTCCCTGAGTTTTCTCCAGGTAAAAGAAAAAGAAACGCCCCTCTAGAAGATCTCTGATTGCTTTGATCTAGATGAGGACTTTGTCTAGGAGGATTCTACCTTTTGAAGAGGGTGCTTCTATGGTGGTCTCCTTTCAGGATTCACACTTTGATGGAACACTTCAAGTAGGAAGCACAAGAGCACACACAATCTAAGAAGAGAATTAGGGAATTTCTTAAGCTCCCTGAACACATACCCATTGCCATTCCTCCTGTCTTAGAGGTGGTAAAGGATGTGTTCCAGTAGTCCTTCTTAAAGCCAGAGTCCCTGCCTCCTACCCTTAAAAAGTGAGACAGATTTTATATGGTTTTGGATTTAGACAAACATCTCCTTAAGTACCCTGTGGCAGACCCTAGGGTTGTGACCCCAGGTCCTAAGCTAGCTCATCCAAAAACCCTTTGCCTACTGACAAGGGAAGTAGGGCCTTGGGTAGATTTCGCAAAAAAAGTTTACACATCTGCTACTCTCACCATATTGGCATTGAACTGATAGATCTGAAGTTGTTGTCTTCATTTGGCCTTCAACCTGTGGGTTACCGGATCCGGCACAAATCCGACTGTGGAGCGTATCCAGCATCTGCTCTGAGCTCCCCCCTACCCATAATGCTCCTGTTTCCTTCCTCCCTTCAGATCTCGTTTGCTGCGTTTTATGTCCACATAGCAGTCCATGCTCTAGGCTACAGTTTTAGGGTACATGAGATTTTCTGACTTTTTGAAACTCCATTTCTTAAACTTTTCTATTTTCTACCTCCCCTCGTGCTGTCTGCATCTGTTCCAAAAAAAAAAAAAAACCCTCTTTTCTTCTAACTGTGTGTGTGTGTGTGTGTGTGTGTGTGTGTGTGTGTGTGTGTGTGTGTGTCTGTGTGTGTGTTGGGCTTTTTGATTGGGAGTATGGCTGAAACCCCCAAACCAGGCTTCTGAAAATGCGCCGTGTGTGGCCACAAGCTCTCTCCAACTGATGGCCACACACTGTGCGTTGAATGTTTCGGGGCTGCCCACTTGGAGACCTCCGATTCTGCCTGTGCCAGGTTTAATCCCTGGGCACTGATGGACAGGAGGAATAAGTTAAGTTTGAAGGGCCTTCTTCCCCTTCCTACCACTGGGTCCCAGGCCTCTTGTGTCCCGACTTCTGCTTCCATCTCTGCCGCAGCCTCTGGGACTCAACCTCCCGCCAAGAGGTTCGGGGATGGAAACAAATCCTCCAAGTCCAAGGACAGGGCCAGGAAGTGATCCCTGGATTGCTTATCCTCAGCGGGCCCTCCAGCAAAAGTATGGTTGGCTCCGAGGATGGAGTCCCCTCGGTTCTCCCCGGAGCTGGAGGAGCTTCAGACCCAGTCTTTGGCACAGGCTTCCCCTCACCACTCCTCTAGGCCAGTGCTGGTGGCCTCCTCTTCCCGCTCCACCCACAGTCTTTCCAAAGTGGAGATGGATGGGATGATGCAGAAGTTTATTTGTACTCAGATACAGATGGGAGTCTTGCCTGCCGTCCTCCCTCCCGAGCGGGGGGCATGCAGTCTGCGTTTATCCCTATTATTCCTTCTTCAATCCGACCTCCGGTTTCGGAGCCCTTTCAAGGGCACTCCGCATCGAGCGGTCGGCTCCCATGGTACCTTGTACCTCAGAGCCGGCCATGGCCTTGAGCAGGTCGGATCCAACTAGCTCGGATCCGTCCGGCTGTTGGAGGCGTAGCCTCTGTGACAGATTCAAGGGGATGGTGTCAGCTCTAAGTTTTTCGGAGCAGAGCCTCCCCTTTGGAATCTCTGCACCTGGAGGCTCTGCTTTGGCTCCCTCATTAGGTCAGAGGGTTACAGCTCCTTCCATTGTCCCTTCTCAGGAGGTCCATTCCCCTTCGGTTTTTGACATGATGGAGAGGGTCCTCCCGATCCCATCGAGACCCTTGACGATCTCGTCTTTGGAGTCTGCTCTTGCTCCCTCTTTTTCTGACATGGACCTGGCTATCCTTCCATCTCAAGGACAGCCTGCTGCCTCTTTGGCCCAGGGTGCTCCCACTTGGGAGCAGCAAGATATTGGAGAGTCCCCCCCTGAATTCCCCACTGAAGAGATTCCTCACAAGCATACATGCAAAAGGAGGCAGTTGGACTTCCCACTGGAGTCCCTCACTAAAGACACCGATTTAGAGGAAGGGGAAGATGTTCTTCGTGTTTCACTGTTGCAGTCATTACATTAGGGTAGTCCTGCTGGCAGGTTGCCCTCAGTTGGCCTGCATTCCAAAGTCTTGGGTGCTGCGTCGGCTGCTGTCGCCTTTCTCTGACGTCAGGTCATCAGGGGTATAAAAGAAGCAGCCAACGCCATTTTCTTCAGTCTTTCTTGCCGCGCGGTGCCCGAAGCAGAAGCAGTTCGCAAGTGCCAGCCGGCCGACTCCTGAGATTTTTGTGTTCGAATTTCTGATCCAAAGTCTTCAATAAAGCTAAGTACCCCGTTGGGGAAACCTTTTTCTTGCTCCAGACCGATGTCAGAAAAAGTAAATAATTGTATTTCTTGTGGAAAGCAAATACCTCATAAGGACTTTCATTCTTACTGTATTCCTTGCCTATGCCCTGATCACAATGTTTCTGGTTGGCGGTTTTGTGCTAGATTTAACCAACGCACTATTAAGCGTCAGTATGATTTTGCTTTAAACTGTTTTGGACACCGGTTTAATTATCTAGAAATGTCATCGGATAGCCATCCGACTACCAGACTTCACAAAAAACTCAAAGAAAAAGAGAGAGATAAACAACCGAGGTCCAAAACCGATGACAAAGCTTCTCCTAAGGCATTCGCCAGTTCTCAGTGAGGCACTTTCGCAGCCCCTGACGCCCGCTACTTTAGAGTCGCAGGCCGCTACCGACTCCCACGTGGAGTCAGCCATGCCGCTGGAAACACAAGATATTGGAGCCTCGGATACTATTCCCTCAGATGGGTCTGGAGCCGCTGAGCAGGCACCGGCTTCTGAGGATGTTTTCAGACCTAAACCTCTTTACATTACACTGACTTCAGCTTCAAAGGCAAAGACTAAAGCACCTTCTAAAGCAAAGAAACAAACTCAAGAGCCACGTGGACAGGCCTCTATGCCCAAAAAACTGATGCTCAAAATGGCGGAAGACTTGATTACCTTGGTCAGGGGTTCCCATCCCCCTCCTGATAAGAGCCCTAGGCAAGAGACTGACTATGAATCTTCAGATCAGGTTTCTATTTCTTCTGATTCCTCTTCTGATCAGGAATATTCTCTTCCCCTCTATGAGGATTCTGATGCTGAAAAAATCTATACCTTCAGCTTCTCCTCCAGAGGACTATTCTTTTGGGGAAACCTTGCATACCATGAGGGAGCATTTCCACTGGGAGAGCCAGGATTTTTCAGAATCTAAAAAGAGGCTCAGGGATTTCCTTTTACTACCTCAACACAGGCCTCTAGCCATTCCACCTGTGTTAGACATTGTAGATGGTGTTTTCAGAGTCTAGTCTTACCCCTGACTCCTTACCTCCAGCTCCTGTTAAGCCTGACAGATATTACAGGGTTCCTGATGCTCATAAATTCCTTTTTAAAAACCCTTCTGCAGACCTAGGAACTATTTCACAGGGTCCCAGAGGAGTTGGGGCTTCCGCATCAAAAAACCCTACCCCCTCTGACAGAGATTCTAGGGCACTGGATAGATGGGGAAAAAAGGTTTACACATCTGCTACCTTGACTATAAGGGCCTTAAACTGTCAGTTTTATATGCTCAAATATCAGCAACATGTCATGACATTGCTTAAACAGAAAATGTTAAATTCTGAATGTGCAGAAAACAAGGAAATGCAGGATTTATTGCATGCAGCTGAACAAGTTGGAAAGCATACTTTGCCATGTGGTTTTGATTCTTTGGAGGCCTCCTGCAGGGCCGCAGTTTTGGGTTCTGTAATTAGGAGGCATGCTTGGTTAAAGGAACAAAATCTGCCTGATCATGTCAAAGTTAAATTATTAGATGCACCTCTACAACATGATACTTTGTTTGGTGTTAAGGCAGAAGAGGTGTTAAAGAAAATGGAGGACAAAGCTAAATCTATGCAAACTGTCAAAGATTTTTACAAGTACAGCCACCTAGGTTTAGTAGACACTGGCCTACAAAGAATTGGTCCTTTCCTGTGTCAGACAGACCTCAAAGGGGCACATCCAGATGCCCTAGCGGCAGATCCCAGGCACAAGGTTCATACAGGTCAAAGCAATGGGGTGCTTCTACCTCCAAAGTTGGAGAAGACAAATCACAACCATACAGGAAACAGTCCCAATGACTTCCCCCTGCCTGCACCAAGCATTTATCTCCTGGCAGCACCTTTAGGGGGAAAATTAGCACTTTTTTCTCAAAATTGACACATTATAACCAAAGACAAGTTGGTTCTAAATATAGTGTCACAAGGCTAAAAGTTCCATTTCCATACCCTGCCAAAGGCAAACGGCTTGCCAGATTTGCCAAAAAATCAATGGGCAGAGGCACAAAAACAAGTCTCATTCCTCGTGGACATGGGGCCCATTCAACAAGTACCAGAGCAAGAGCAGGGACAAGGATTTTACTCAAGACTGTTCCTGGTACCCAGAAAGGACAAGGCCTGGAGACCAATACAGGACCTATCTATTATGAACACATTCCTGGATATACCAAAATTCAAAATGTTGACTTTGCAGCAGCTTTTGCCCATCCTGGGCAAGAACGTTTGGCTTGTGACTTTGGACCTAAAAGAGGCATACCTGCATGTCCCAATCAGACGATCATGCAGAAGATACCTCAGATTCAATGCTGGCTCAATGCATTACCAATTCTCTGCACTGCCCTTTGGCTTATCTACTGCACTCAGGGTCTTTACAAAGTGCCAGGCACCAGTACTTGCATTCTGCATACAAAGAGGAATACAAATATACCCTTACTTGGACTACTGTCTAATTCAAGCAGAGAACAAGGACATTCTTCTACAGCATTTGGCATTTGTGAAAAGAGTTCTAACATGCCTAGGGTACACAGTCACCAAAAAGAAATCAAAACTAGTACCCTCTCAAGAGATAATATTCCTGGGTGCAAGCTTAAATACAACTGCCCAGATGGCTTATCTCATGCCAGACAAACAAAGGCAAATGACTACCTATTTCAAAATGTTGGCAACTAAGTCCCAGTTATCTGCAAGAAAAATTCTGCAGGCTTTGGGCTTCATGGCATTCTGCATCCTACTAATTCCATATGCAAGACTGCATATGAGGAAACTTCAGTGGTACCTAAAAAGTGTTTGGACTCAACACTGCCACAGCCTGGAAACAATGATTACTCTCATTCCCTGCCTGCAACAGGAGTTTCAATGCTGGGCGAAGGCTTGTCACCAGAACAAGGGACAGCCATTCACATTACCCCCAGTCTGGCAGGCACTAACAACAGATGCATCAGATTATGCCTGGGGGGCCCACATGGCAGGAAGATGCATTCAGGGCTCATGGTCCTCAAACCAAATGCATCTACATATCAATTTATTTTATTTTATTTTATTTTACATTTGTTAACCGGGCTAGTCTAACTGGATATATTTCCATTTTCAGTAGAGGCCCGGGGAGAAAAGCTCCGGCAATTATAGAATTACAACATTAAAAATTAAAAATTAAAATTTAAAGAATTAAAAGTAGAAATTAACAGAAAAGATTTTAATAAAAATACAACAAGGACTTGTGCTTAGAGATAGAAAGTCTGCTGTACAACCAGTATTAATAAGATAGAGAAAAGAAGTTAGTTAATTAAGTGTAATTAATCTACTAGAGAGAGTTTGTTGGCATATAAATTTGGGAGTATCAGTTAGTCTATCTTACAAGGAATTAGTATGTAACAAATGTATTAGGAGTGTTAGTAATTTAAGTGAGAAAAGTAGGAATTCGAAATTTAGGGAGCTATACTTGGTCAAGGGAAATGGTTAGTCAGGCTTACTACAGGGGCATAACCAGTGTGTTTGGAGGTGTTTTTTGAGGTTATGTTTAAAGAGAGGCAAGGAAGAAAGTAATGTTAGTTCGTTGGGCAGTAGGTTCCAGTGTTTTCCCACTGTGTTACAAAAAAGAGAGTCTCCAGCCAGGTTGTTAGACTTGCCTATGCAAGCAAGCAGTTTCTTAGAGGAGCGCAAGGAATTCAGATTTTTGTAAGGCTGGATGAGATTGGAAAGAATAGGAGTACTGTTGGGTTGGTAGAAAATCTTGTGGGCAATGGTGAGTTGGGGTAGTATCAGTTGGTTTTGAAGTTCAAGCCAGCCTAGTTGCCTTAGATTCAGACAGTGGTGAGTTCTAAAGGTGTTGCCAGTGGCAAATCTGGCTATGGAATTATAGGAATTTGCTAGCTTGGTAAGATTATTTTTCTTTAGGTTAGTATATATGGGTGAAGCGTACAGAAGTGTAGAGATTAAGTGTGAGTGAGCAATTGTGGTTCTGGCTATAGGAGTTAGGAAAGGTTTGATCTTATATAAGGAGCCTATTTTTCTGTTGACAGTTTTAATAGTATTATTTATGTGGCTATCAAAAGTCAGGTTATTGTCAATAGTTATTCCTAGCAGTTTAGTGGTTGTGTCAGGGAGTATAATAGTACCATTATTGGAAAAACAGAGAAGTTTATGTGTGCGGATTTGTTTGTGGGTGTAAAGAGAAGGAGCTTAGTTTTTTTAGCATTGAGAAGGAGGCATCTATTTGTAAACCATATTTCTACTATGTTAAATACTTTCTGGGTTAGAGAATGTAGTTCTGAGGGGGAGTTTGCTGTGCATACTAGCGTAGAATCATCTGCGTATTGTATGCAGGTGGCTTGGGGGATTGCTGTGTGGAGTTCATTGATAAATAGTGAAAAGAGAAGTGGTCCTAGAATAGAGCCTTGAGGGACTCCGAGGGTAACTGGCTGAAGGGATGATATGTTGTTTTGCCAGAGAACTGCTTGATGCCTATTGCTCAGATAAGACCTAAACCATTTAATAGTCTGACAGTCAAAGGAGAGGGACTTTAGAATGTTAATGATAATGGCATGGTTGACCGTGTCAAAAGCTTTTGAGAGGTCGATAAAGAGAGCAGATGAGAGGTTATTGTTATTGCGGTTTCTATTAATGGTATCTATAAAAGATAGCAGGGCAGTTGTGGTACTGTGTGATGGCCTAAAGCCATGTTGACAGTTAGCTAGAATGTTGTGTTGAGATAAATGATGTAGTAGTTGTTGGTGCATGCATTTTTCCATTATTTTGGCTAAAGGAGATAATAGTGCTATTGACCTGTAGTTAGAGTAATCATTTGAATTGCCACCTTTATGTAGGGGAATAATATTGGAGATTTTCCAAATGTCTGGAATGGTTCCTTCTGTAAAGGTTCTGTTAATGAGGATGGATACAGGGTATGCAATTACCTTAGCTGCTTTTTGCAAGTATTCTGATGGTATTTGGTCAGCAGAAGGTGTGCAGGGCTTAAGTTTCTGGATGAGTTTACATATGAGAGTAGTAGAGATAGGTTGCAGTTTAAATGTTGGTAGTGGAGGTAATGTTGTGGCATGAAGGCTTGAGTTGTCTGGGATTAGCTAACTGGCTAGTGTTTGTATGGTCTCTGTGAAGAAAGTATTAAATGTATTGGCTGTTTGTAGGGGGGTATTAGGATCTGCCTCAAGAGGGATAGGTGTATGAGAGTGTCCAGGGGACAGGAGTTTGTTTATACTAGACCAAAATTTTTGGGGATTGTTTTGATGGGTTTGTTGTAGTTTACAGTAATAGTTCTTTTTATCTGTAAGTATTGCCTTTTTTGTATTATTTCTTAGTTGCCTAAAGTTTTGTTGATCAGAGATAGTTTTGTTAGCCCTCCATTTAGCCCAAGATTTGTTCCTTAGTAGAATTTTTTGCCTGGTTTCTTTGGAAAGCCAGGGGGCAGGTTTGGATTTCATTCGGATCGACCGTTTAGGTGCATGTTTATCAAGAATGGATAAAAAAGTAGAGTTTAGATATTTTATAGCCTCTTCAAGTGGTAAAGGGTACCTGTTACAGGCACTAAGTTCATTTTGGAATGATTCTGGGCTAAAGTGTTTATTGGACTGCGCAATCCTAAAAGTGGGGGGGTTTAGGCAGGTCATGTTTTTGTCTTATGATGTAGGTCAACATATGATCACTTAAATCATCTGGGAGAGTGCCTACCTTATAAGCTTGCTCCTGTCTATTTATAAGTATCCAGTCTAAGGTAGTCTCTTTTTTGTTTGGTTTGTTAATTTTGGTCGTGGAGGTGATAGTTTGATTAAAGCCATGCAGGTTAATGTGAAAGGTGGGGTTATCTGTATTGACTTTTTTCCAGTCAGTATTAAAATCACCTAGTATTACTGTTTCTTGGGGGTAAGTTGAGGATGCCCAGTTTAATATAGCTTCTATTGTGCTGATGTTATTACCAGGAGGTAGGTAGATACAGATGAGGTATAAAGCTTTGTTAGGGTTGATTTGAAGTTTGGTGACTAGGACTTCGGCATTACTATCCTGAGGAGGGTTATAAGGGAGTGTGGAGATGTGAAATCCATCTTTAAATATAACTGCTAAACCCCCTCCCTTACGTTTTATTCGGTCTTCTCTAATGATATTGTAGCCTTGGGGGATAATTTCGTTGTCTTTGGTTCCTGGTTTCAACCAAGTTTCTGTCAGGCAAAGGATATCAAAGGAGTGAATATCTAGAAGAGCATGGAGATGAGCTACTTTATTGTTAAGGCTACGGATGTTTAGATGTCCTATTAGGAGTGAGTTGGGGAGTTTAGGCTGGGCTGTTAGGGTAATAGTATTGACAGGGCCAGGGTTTGGGTGGATATCACCATCTGACCATCAATCAAAAGGAGATGCTAGCAGTTCAAAATGCCCTGACAACCTTCAAGAACCTACTTCATTCGGGACAACTACTGATAAAGACAGACAACACCACAGTCATGTGGTATATAAACAAGCAGGGGGCACACATTCTTACCCCCTTTGCAGACTAGCCACGACTTTGTGGGACACAGCATTGACTTACCAAGTACATTTGCAGGCACAATCCCTGCCAGGAAAGAAAAATACTCTGGCAGACTAACTAAGCAGAAACCTCATGGATCCCCACGAGTGGCAGCTAGATCCACAAGTCTTCAGCATGATAACAAGGAAATGGGGATGCCCGGACATAGATCTATTTGCCTCCCCTCACAACTACCAACTAAAAAGATTCTGCAGAAGGACTTATCACAGACAAGCATGGAAAGTGGATGCCCTATCTTTCAGCTGGAAAAACCTATCAGTATATGCCTTTCCTCCACTGCCTCTCCTCCCCAGGGTACTCCTAAAGGTCAGACAGGAGAAGCCAAAGATGATACTGATTGCCCCAGACTGGCCCTGCCAGTACTGGTATCTAATCCTAAGGAACTTGTCTCAATGCCCAACTTGGACCTTACCTCAAACACTCCATCTACTATCCCAGCAAAAAAAATCAGATCCTGCACAGCCAACTCAGGACTTTAAACCTGGCAGCATGGCAGATAATGTAATCATACAAAACACACCTCTCAGTAAAGCTGTGATGGATGTCATTTTAGAAGCCAGAAGGCCTAGTACTAGAAGATCTTATGCTGATAAATGGAAGAGATTCTTGGAACCAGGCACAAGGAACTGATACAGCTGTACCAAATATTACTCAGATTTTGCAATACGTAACTGAGATGCTGAACATAGGCCTATCTTTTTCATCCATTAAAATTCATGCCTCTGTCATTTTGGCTCATTACAATATAGAGCCACCAATCTTTTCTCATCCTTTATTAAAGCAGTACCTCAGAGGAGCCAAAATTTAAGGCCTCCAAGGAGATAACCAATACCTGCATGGGACCTCAACTATGTCTTGGGAAAAACTCACACTGCCTCCTTTTGAGCCAGCTGCTACTGCTGATATAAAGTTGTTATCTTGGAAAATAGCTCTGCTCCTAGCAATAACTTCTGCAAGACGAGTTTCAGAGCTACAGGCACTCATCGCTGTGGAATCTTTATTCATGTTTTATCCAGACAGGGTTTCTCTGAGGACAAACCCAACATTTATGCCTAAGGTGGTGTCCAGTGTGGCTCTTAACCAAACTATTCATCTGCCAAATTTTTATCCAAACCCACAGAACAAGGGGGAGAGAATTCTGCATTCATTGGACGTACACAGACAGCTTAGATTCTACTTGGACAGAACCAAAGTTTTCAGGAAGACACAGCAATTACTAGTGTCATATGCTGCAGGATCATAAGGAAAGGCTATCTCAAAGCAGACTATTTCAAAGTGGATAGGCCACTGCATTCGTTTCTGCTATTCTCACCATGGCAAGCCAGTACCTAAGGGCATTAGGCCACATTCAACCAGAGCTGTAGTCACTTCAGCAGCCTTTCTCAGGGGAGTACCAACCAAAGACATTTTAGAGGCTGTTACTGGAGTTCAGTGCACACCTATACAAAGCACTATCATCTGCCACTTTACTCTAAATCCAGGACAGGCTTTGCCACTGCAGTTCTGCAGGGCCTCATAGCCGCTCCTAATGCTGTTTAGCTCCAGCCTCCCAACCATAGATTTGGGACTCTACCCAAATGTAATGACTGCAACAGTGAAACACGAAGAACATAGTAAAGTTGTGTACACGTACCATAAATGTAGATGTTCGAGTGTATTCACTGTTGCAGTCCAGGTTACCCACCCTCCATCCCCCTTTTTCTACTGGAACTTATCTTTCCTTCTCTGATTTATACAACCTATGTGGTGTATTTGCTTGTAGTTGAAGGTAAAGTTTATATTGGTGCATGCATTTTTATATATATATAAATTTTGGCTACCCCTTCAGGGGGCACCTGACATCTGGGGCAAGAAAAACTGAAGAAAATGGTGTCGGCTGCTTCTTTTATACCCCTGATGACCTGACGTCAGGGAAGGGGCGACAGCAGCCGACGCAGGACCCAGGACTTTGGAATTCAGGCCGACTGAGGGCAACCTGCCAGCAGGATTACCCTAATGTAATGACTGCAACAGTGAATACACTCGAACATCTACATTTATGGTAAGTGTACACAACTGTACTGTTCCCCTGGTCACCCCCCCCCCCCGAGGATGTCATGTTTGGAGGCATCATGGTCTGCCCAAAAACCTAACCTGGACGAATCAGTCTTCCTGGAAGCATTTGGCATAGGACCCTCTACTTCCTGGGTGTGTACACTCCTGCGGATCCTTTGGTGGATCTTATTACATCTCTGGTGTGGAAGGAACCGGAGATGGTGGAGCCCATTCCCAAACACCCGGACAAAATTTTGAGTGCCCCTACGGACAGGACCTATTGGACCAAGGGCTTCCCGGTTGATGCCATGGTGGTGGCAGCTGCCACTAAGAAGGAGCTTGCTCAGGAGAGCTCTGTTTTATCCTTCTGACTGAAAGTCCAGGACGATAGACCATTTTGGGAAAGTGAGTGTATGCTTCAGTGATGTTTTCTGTAAGTGCGCTGAATTATTTGCCACGTGATTAGGCTGCAGCGAGTACTAGTCAAGGAGATCACCTAGTCTACCCCTGGGTCCATGTCGGTGGAGGACAAAAAAAGTGTTCTCCTGTAGAATGGCCACCCTGACATCTATTACTAACACCTCTATGCGTCTCCTCTCCTATGCAACCGAGGGTGCCACTAGAGCTGCTGGTACAGGAGTTGCTATCAGGTGCCACGGCTGGCTTCGGCTCTGTGCATTTAAAGAACTCTTTAAGGTGTCTTTTACGAATGCCCCGTACAATGGTACTCCCCTTTTTGGGAAGTCGGTACGTGACACCTTAGTTCAGAGTGAGAAGGATGGGAAGACTATCTGCCATCGGGATCTGCTTTATGGCTCCTCAGTGAACCTTCTCTAGGAATCAGCGAGGGGCCAAAAAGATGTGGTTCCGGAAATCTCTGAGCTATTCACAGGACACTCAGGACTCGCCTTCCCCCAGGGGCAGAGGGGGATTTGATAGACGCCACCCTAGAGGCAGAGAGGGGACCGAGAAATCAAGGCTCTCAAGAGCCTTTCTCAGAGACCCGCGCAGCAACCCTGAAGGGTTTCCCGGCTGCTTGTCTTTGGAGGCAGTCGGGGGTTGCCTCTCGCTATACCAACAGCCTTGGGAGTCCATCACAGAAGATCGTTGGGTGTTGCAAATTATATCCAGAGGCTATTCATTCCCCTTTATCAAGCCACCTCCACCACCCAAACACCTCCTGAATGTTCCACCCAAGCAAAGGGAGGATGCAGCACTGGAAATTGCAAAGCTGCTAGAAAAGCGAGCCATCTAACCCATCCCCCCAGACCAGTCCAGATTAAGCATTTATTCTAGGTTCTTTTTGGTGCCAAAGAAGACGGGGGACTTAAAACCCATTCTGGATCTCTCCATCTTGAACCTGTCCATGGCCAAGACGAAATTCCGGATGATCACCCTGCAATCTATCCTGCCCTTTCTGCAGAAGAACAATTGGATTTGCTCAGTTGACCTTCCAAGATGCATACTACCACATGAAAATGGACAAGCGCTCTTGGAGGTTTTTCCGCTTCTGGCTGGGAGCCAGCCATTACCAGTTCAGAGCACACCCCTTTGGTCTCACCACAGCCCCCAGGGTGTTCACCAAAGTGATGGCAGTGGCTCACCTGACACTCCAGGGTATAACAGATCTTCCCCTGCCTGAACGATTGACTCCTCGCTGCCCCTTCCAGGCATCAACTCTGCCAAGCGAGGGATTCCTTTCTTCTCTTAGCCCAGCAGTTGGGCATTACCATCAATCTCAGCAAGTCGTCACTGGCCCCGGTTCAAAGATTAGATTTCAGTGGGGCTCAGTTCGCCATGATTCAAACCAAAGTCTTTCTTACCTTGGAGAGAATACAGTCTCTGAAGCTACATGTCCTTTGTATTTTTCAAGCTCAGTCACCATCAGCGGAAATGGTATTAAGGGCATTGGAATCCATGACGGCCACAATCAGTCTTTTACCCATGGTGCATTTTCACATGCGGGTTCTTCAGTGGACCCTCACGGTTCAATGGTCCATGTTAGATCTCCCATTGTCACACCCCCATTCGAGTCTCTCGGGTGTGCAGGGACTCTCTTCTGTGGTGGATTCATTCTCTGGATCTTGTTCAGGGTTGCTGTTTTCTTCCACCTTTCCCCTCGGCCATGGTGACTGCGGACACCTCCCTGCTAGGGGGGGGGGGCAATGCTTGGGAAGGACAGTCCAAGACGCATGATCCCCTTATGAGATCAGATTGCATATCAACATCTTGGAGATGAGGGCTGTGCTTCTAGCATTGCAGGCTGTCCATGCCCATCTTCCCCCAGTGACGATTGTTATCCAGATGGACAATGTGTCTGTGTTCTGATACATCAACAAGCAGGGGGCAACCAGGGCTTATCCCCTATGTTCCAAAGCCATGAGAGTGTGGGAGTGGGCAACCTCCACAGGCTGTTTTCTGGTAGCAGTGCACATTCCGGGGAGGTCCAACATTCTAGCTGACAGGCTCAGCAGGTGTATTCTGATGCCTTACGAGTGGTCTCTGAATCCTTCAGTAGCGAAACAGATCTTTCTCAAGTGGGATCAGCATTGCTGTGATCTCTTCACCTCTCCTTCCAACACGTTTTCACTCTTAACCCCCCAGTGTGGGAAGCCCCCAGAGACGCTCTGATTCATGCTTGGCCCCCTGGTCATCTGTATGCTTATCCTCTTCTTCACTTAATACCAAAATTCCTTTAGAAAGCTCGCAGGCTGGGGAGCTTAGTTATCCTCATTGCCCCATTCTGGCCTCGCCAAGTCTGGTTCTCCTCTTTGCAGTCTCATCTGGTGGCTCCACTATGGATGTAGGATCCAGTTCCAGATCTCATTTCTCATCCTTCAGAGATTCCCCATCCAGACCTGGGAAGTCTGAAGCTCACTGCTTGGCTGCTCCAGATGTTCTTCATGTTTAACTGTTGCAGTCATTACATTTGGGTAATCTGCTGGCAGGTTGCCCTCAGTCGGCCTGATTAACAAAGTCTTGGGTCCTGCGTCAGTTGCTGTCCCTTCTTCCATGACGTCAGGTCGTCAGGGGTATAAAACATGCAGCCGACGCCATTACATCAGTCCTTCTTGCCGTGCGGTGCCCGAAGCAGAAGCAGTTCGCAAGTGCCGGTCGACCGACTCCTGAAATTTTCGTTTTCGAGTTTCAGAACCAAAGGCTTCAACTTAAAGCTAAGTACCCCGTTGGGAAAACTTTTTCTTGCTCCTTTCCGATGTCAGTAAAAGTTAATAATTGCATTACTTCTGGAAAGCAAATACCTCATAAAGATTTTCATTTGTACTGTATTTCTTGCCTAGGCCCTGACCACGACGTTACCTTGCTGTTGGTTTTGTGCTTTATTTAATCAACGCACTATCCATCGTCGGTACATTTTTTCCTCTAAATATTTCGGTTCTCGGTTTAATTATCCAGAAATGACGTTGGATAGTCATCCAACTACCGGGATTCCGAAAAAACGCAAAGATAAAGACAGAGATGGGCCGTCGAGGTCCAAAACTGCTGACGACGCTTCTCCTAAGCCAGTCGCCAGTTTGCCAGTACTCAGTGAGGCGCTTTTGCAGCCGCTGATACCCGCTACTTCTGACTCGCAGGCCTCTACTGAGACCCATTCGGAGTCCTGTATGCCACGAGATACTTCCAACTATGGAACCCGCGGATGTCTCTACCTTGGATGGGTCCGGAGCCGCTGTACAGGCACCGGCTTCTGAGGGTGTATTCAGGCCTACAGACTTGCATATTAAACCTACTCCACCTTCTATACTAAAGCCTAAATCTCGATCTGTGTCTAAAAAAAACCAACGCCCAGGCCACATCTTCAGGCCCCTATGCCTAAAAAACAAGTGATCAAAATGGCTGAAGATCTTATTACTCTAATCAGGGGTAGTCAACCTCCCCCTTTCTAAGAGGCCTAGGGCTGAGCTTGACTATGAATCTTCTGATCAGGACTCTGTTTCTTCTGATTCTTCTAATGACCTGGATTTGTCCATACCTACTTATGAGGGTTCTGATGCAGAGGATTCCATTCCCTCTGCTTTCCCCCTGAGGACTTTTTTTTTGGGGAAACTTTACATACCTTAAGGGAGCATTTCCACTGAGAAAGTCACGAATTTTCCAGGGCGCTGGATAGATGGTGTTAAAAGGTTTATACTTCTGCAACCTTGGCAATCATAGGTTCATAGGTTCATAGGTTCATACTAGGCTATCTGCCCGAGGGCATTTACAAGCCTAGCCATGGTTTGTGCTTAACTACCCCCCCTTAGGATGGGAACTATGCCCATTATTTTGCTGTGCCTCTGTCGAGCAGTGACACTGAGGTAATCCCTGGGGTATACTTCTCCTCTCCATCATTGGTTTTTCTTTTCTCTAAAACAAAGCCAGCGGAGTGCTTTGCCTTCCATATACTTTGGGATTTTGTTCCTGGCATACAGGGTTTTGAATCTATCCCTATCTCCAGCTCTCTTCTATTAATGGCCGTGGTTTAGTTCTTCTCCTTCTGGCTCTTTGTGGATCTATATATTTTTTATAGATTTTTGTGGTGAAGCATGTACATCAAGTCAGCCTTGTATGTCAGGCACAGGTCACCCCACAGGTCACCCCTGAGCAAGCTAGAGTTTGACTGTCTTTCAGTTGGGTTCAGAGGGTCAGATTTTGAGATTATAATTGAGAGGGGTGATCCTCTCTGGTGAGGAACTTTGTGGCCTTCTCCTGCGTCAGATATCGATTCAGATACATTCATGGTGGGCTCATTATATAGGATGAGATGAGAATGAAGGGGAGACTACTATCTCTTCTGATGAGAGTGAATCTCCTCCTGAATAAGGGATACATGTGTGAAGGTCTTCTTAACTATTTTGCAACAACATGTCAACATGGATGACAGACTGACAACCTGGGTCCCCAGGTCCTAATAAATCTCCTCTTGTGCTCAGTGGATTTCCATTATACCTATAGGGGGTAGCTTGTTTTTTGTTTTTTCCCGTATGATTTATTTTTGGCATTTTTATTTATTTAACATTAGGCCATGGCTCTGGCACCAGTTATCCTGTGACCCTTCTGTCTTCTGAAGGATATCTGTGTCAGATGTAAATTACACAGTTTGCAGTCATCTGCAAACTTTGTCAACCAGCGTTCCCTCCCCCCCTTGCTTGCTTTTGGCTGAAAAAGTAGATGCCAAAGACAGGGGCCAGTCTGAGCCCCCTATGGGACACCACTTGAGACGGCCTTGAGGTAGCACGGCACGCGGCACCTCCTGTGGACATGGGTCCCACAACTCCAGTACAGCCAACCCATCTTGTGATGGGTTGTGATGTATGGGTTAACATTTAGGCTGATGAGTTTTGAGTGGGTATTGTATGAAGGTGAAGGCCAGAAGGCCTTTCGAGGTGTCGCTTTCCCTCATGCCTACTGCCTTTCCTGAATCAATCAAAGTCAAACTAGTTTTCAACCAAGTGCAAAAGTAAAAGCCTGGGTTTTTTGGAAGCCAAACTTCAAATGATCCATGGTTTATGAAATTCCTATGTCCTTATTTGAGATCCATGTTTATCCTCTGAGATCCATTATGATCCTTTAATTGTCAGCTAATGGGGGCCAGTCCTTTAAACTGCCAATTTCATTGTTAAAAATATCAACAGCATATTATTGGACTGCTTAAACAGAAAATGATGTTGATCTCTGACTGTGTGGAAAATAAAGATTTACAGGATTTATTGCATTCTGCTGAACAACTTGGAAAACATACTTTGCAATGTGGTTTTGATTCTTTAGAGGCCTCTTGCAGGGCTGCAGCTACTGGGTCTGTGCTTAGAAGGCATGCTTAGCTTAAGGAGCAATCTCTACCTGACCGTGTTAATGCGAAATTGTTGGATGCTCCTTTAAATCAGGACCACCTGTTTGGCAATAAGGCTGAAGAAGTTCAAAAAACGATGGAAGATAAAGCTAAATCTATGCAAACTGTAAAAGATTTCTTGCAAGTGCAACCTCCTAGATTTAGTAGGCACTGGCCTATTAAGAATTGGTCCTTTCCAGCTCCTTCCAGATCCTCTCAAGCCAAACCCAGACACACCAAAAGCACCAAGTTTCAGTCCCAGGGGACTCTCAGAACTAAGCAATGGGGGGCCTCCACTTCCAAATCAGGAAATAATAAGACACCCCCCCCCCATGGTAAACAGTCTCAATGACTTTCCTTTAAAATTACCAAGCACTTATCTTTTAGCTGCCCCTTTGGGGGGAAAGATTGCTCTTCACGCAAAAAACTGGGAACTCATAACCCAGGACAAATGGGTTTTAAATATAGTGTCCCAGGGATACAGATTTCATTTCCACACGTTGCCAACACCAAACAGGTGGCCAGACCTGCCCCCAAATCATTGGGCAGAGGCTCAAAAACAAGTGCTTTCCCTCTTAAACATGCGGGCTATTCAACCGGTACCAGAAGAAGTAAAGGGACAAGGTTTCTATTCCAGGCTTTTCCTGGTACCCAGAAAAGACAAATCATGGCGTCCAATTCTGGACCTGTCTACTCTAAACACCTTTCTGGACATTCCAAAATTCAAGATGCTGACTCTTCACCAATTACTTCCTATGCTAGTCAAAGATGCCTGGTTGGCAACTCTAGAATTAAAAGAAGCATACCTGCATATCCCATTCAGGGAATCTTGCAGAAGATGCCTGCGCTTCAAAGCAGGCTACTTGCATTATCAGTTCTCTGCCCTTTGGCTTGATTACTGCGCCCAGGGTATTCACAAAGTGCCTGGATCCAGTAATTGCATTTTGCAGAGAAAGAAATATTCAAATATATCCATACCTGGACGATTGTCTAATTCAGGCAGAAAACCAGACCACACTTCTAAATCATCTGGCGTTTGTAAAAAGGGTTCTAACTTGTCTGGGGTACACCATAAACAAAAAGAAATCACAACTGGTCCCCTCTCAACAGATTACATTCCTGGATGCAAGCTTGAATACAACTGCCCAGATGGCTTTCCTCACACCAGAAAAGCAAATTCATTTGGTAACTTACTTCAAACTAATGGCCACAAAAACCCTGCTATCTGCAAGACAAATACTGCAAGCCTTGGGGTTCATGGCCTCCTGCATTCTTCTAACTACATATGCAAGACTGCATATGAGGAAACTTCAGCGGTACTTAAAAAGTCTATGGAGTCATCATTGTCACAGCCTGAAAACAATGATTCCTATCATACCTTGCCTACACCTGGAGTTCCTGTGGTGGGCAGAGGCCTGCCACCAAAACAAGGGAGTACCATTCACACTACCCCTGCCGCCCAAACCCTAACTACAGATGCATCAGACTATGCATGGGGGCCTCACCTGGCAGGGAAGTGCATTCAGGGTAAATGGAACCCAAATCAAATGCAACTGCATATCAATCAAAAGGAAATGTTAGTGGTACAGAATGCACTGACAGCCTTCAAGGACTACATTCTTCCAGGACAACTAATGGTAAAGACAGACAACACCACGGTTATGTGTACCTACCCTCTCTGCAGACTAGCCATGGCATTGTGGAACACTGCCTTGAGCTACCAAGTACACCTACAAGCTCAATTCCTGCCAGGAAAATTGAATACACTGGCAGACGGACTAAGCAGAAATCGCATGGACCCACAAGACAAGCAAATAGGGGAGCCCAGACATAGATCTATTTGCCTCCCCCCAGAACTACCAGTTGGACAAATTTTGCACAAGGACTCCCCACAAAAAAGCCTGGAAAGTGGATGCTCTGTCCTTCAGCTGGAAAAACCTATCAGTCTACACCTTTCCCCCTCTGCCTCTGCTCTCCAAAGTCCTGCTAAAAGTCAAACAGGACAAACCAAGAATGATTTTGATTGCTCCAGACTGGCCACGCCAACATTGGTACCCACTCCTGCGAAGTGTGTCACAAATATCTCCATGGCACCTGCCTCAGACACCTTCCTTGCTGTCTCAGCAGGAGAACCAAATTCTGCACCCTCAGCTCCCAACATTGAACCTTGCAGCTTGGCTAATCGCTTAAATTCACCCTTAGCATCCCTCAGCAAACCTGTGATGGACGTCATCTTGGAGACGAGAAGACCTAGTACTAGAAAATCTTATGCTGACAAATGGAAAAGATTCTGTTCCTGGAACCAATCTTTAGGGATGAG
The DNA here is from genome assembly GCF_019279795.1 of Protopterus annectens. NCBI lineage: Eukaryota > Metazoa > Chordata > Ceratodontiformes > Protopteridae > Protopterus > Protopterus annectens. Next base: position 448,487,377 of record NC_056727.1, read on the forward strand.
CACAGCAGCGTCCAATTTACCTCAGATTTTGCAATACTTAACTGAGATGCTTCACAAGGGCCTGTCTTTTTCCTCTATTAAAATCCACGCTTCAGCTGTTTCAGCTCACTGTAACACAGAACGACACCTCTTTTCTCATCCCCTGCTCAAGCAGTATCAGAGGGGCAAAGAACTTGAGACCACACAGGAAAGCTCCTACCCCTGCCTGGGACCTTAACTTTGTTTTGGAGAAGCTCACTCTACCTCCTTTCAAGCCAGCTGCTACTGCAGACTTAAAATTTCTTTCTTGGAAAACAGCCTTCCTCTTAGCAATCACTTCAGCTAGAAGGATATCTGAATTACAGGCCTTTATGGCAGTGGAGCCTTTCATCATCTTTCATGCGGACAGGGTATCTCTGAGAACCAATGCATCCTTCATGCCCAAGGTGGTTTCCAGTGTGGCTCTTAATCAGTCCATTCTTTTGCCAACCTTCTATCCCAATCCACCAAACAAATGGGAACGGATTCTGCATTCCTTGGACTTGCACAGGCAACTTAGATTCTACTTGGACAGAACTAAGTATCGAAGAAAATTTGAACAATTGCTAGTAGCATTTGCTGCTGGGGCAGAGGGGAAGGCTATTTCAAAACAAACCATTTCTAAATGGATAAGCCATTGCATTCATTTCTGCTACAAGCACCATGGAAAACCTATCCCCCAGGGGATCAGATCTCACTCCACCAGGGCTGCATCTACTTCTGCAGCCTTTCTCAGAGGTGTTCCTACCAGGGATATTCTAGAAGCTGCTACCTGGAGTTCTGTACATACTTTCACCAAGCATTATCACTTACCATTTTTCTCTAAATCCAGAGCTGGCTTTGCCACTGCTGTCTTGCAGGGCCTTATAGCTGGTCCTAATACTGTATAAATTCCTCCTCCCAACCATAGCTTTGGGAATCTACCCAAATGTAATGACTGCAACAGTGAAACACAAAGAACATAGTACAGTTGTGTACACTTACCATAAATGTTGATGTTCAAGTGTATTCACTGTTGCAGTCCTGGTTACCCTCCCTTCAGCCCCCTGTTTTTCTCTGATTATACCTCTACTTTCTTTTCTATGCTTAAAAGCCTTTTTGGTGTATTTGCTTTTGGTTGGAGGTATATTTTTGTGTTTTTAATTTTATTTTGCTCCCCATTTGGGGGGCACCTGACATCTGGAGCAAGAAAAACTGATGTAATGGTGTCGGCTGCATGTTTTATACCCCTGACAACCTGACGTCATGGAAGAAGGGACAGCAACCGACGCAGGACCCAAGACTTTGTTAATCAGGCCGACTGAGGGCAACCTGCCAGCAGATTACCCAAATGTAATGACTGCAACAGTGAATACACTCGAACATCTACATTTATGGTAAGTATGCACAACTGTACTTACCCATGATAGTCAGGACTTCGGCTTATTTTCACTTGTCAAAAGAATCCTGGTGGCGGCTCATAAGTCTTCTACCAGAAGGGTGTACTCCAGGAAATGGAGATTTTTTCAATCTGGGCTTCACAGCATGCCTTAGATACTTTCACTCTCCTGGTTTGTGCAGTTTTAGAATTTTTGGCAGGGATGTTTCAGCAAGGTGCCAGTTTTTCTGCGGTAAAGGTCCAATTAGCAGCAATTTCTAATTTTCATCTAGGTGATAACATGGCTTCCTTAGCATTTCCAAGCTTTGCAAAGCCTTCTTAAAAGGCATCTTTCTTCTTTGGCCCCTGCTGAAGTTTCCTACGCCACCGTGGGATCTTGCATTAGTTCTGCAAGCTCTAGTTTTGTCCCCCTTTGAGCCTGCAGCCTCTGTGGACCTGCAGTTTTTGTCCTGGAAGACAGCCTTCTTGGTTGCTATTACTTCTGCCAGGAGGGTTTTGGAGCTTCAAGTTTTGTCGGTCAAGCCTCCTTATATGATTTCTCATAAGGATAGGGTATTCTTGCATACTAATCCATCCTTTCTTCCTAAGGTAGCTTCAGAGTCCAATATTAATCAGGTGATTAATCTCCCTGTTTTTTCCCCAAATTTTCAAAATAAAGGAGAATACAAATTGCATTTGTTGGATGTGCACCGACAGTTACAACTTTACCTGCACAGGACTAAATCCTTTCATAAGTCTGACCAACTCCTCATTTCCTACTCTAAACCCTTTTTGGGGAAACCATTATCGAAGGTCACCATTGTCCGTTGGATTTCCCAGTGTATTACATTGGCGTATTCTACTAGGGGTTTATCCCCTCCAGGTCACATGAAGGCACATTCCACTAGATCTATGGCTACTTCAGTGGCCTTTTGGTCCAGAGTTTCGTTAGATGACATCTGCTATGTGGCTACTTGGGCTTCATCACATGCCTTCATCTCGCATTATAAGTTGGACATCATATCCAGGAGCAGGGCATCCTTTGGCTCCACCATGCTCTGGAATATCCTTCCATGAGGGCCTCTCAAGTTTTTAGTAGCTGAGGGGACTCTGTCCTATAGGTTGAAGACCAACTGAAGACAACAACTTCAGATAAAGAAGTTATGTACTCACCATAACTTTCCATCTGAATTGTTGCTCTCCGTTCCCTTTGTCCTACCCCCTGCCTTGCATAGACTGTGCGGTGGTCTGGTGAGCAGAGGATGTGGTCACCCCCAGGGTGCCTCTTACTCTCCCTTTCTTGCTTATAGAGACATTTAGCATGGGACAAGGTGTTAGCTTGGCTGTGGCTGCTAGGTTCGGCAGCAAACTCGATCTGAAGGGAGAAAGGAGATGGGCATTATGGGTAGGGGAGGAGCTTGGAGCTCGGATCAGATGCTGGATATGCGTCAGAGTCTGATACTTGCTGGATCCGGTAACCCACAGGTTGAAGACAAATGAAGAGCAACAACTCAGATGGAACATTATGGTGAGTACATAACTTCTTTTTCACATGGTTAAATACCAGGAAACTGTTCTGTACCAAGTGAAGCAGAAATTGGTGGGCATGGAGAACAAGGGCTTCTCTAAGGAGTTATTGGACCTTTGTAATTCCTGCCAAACACTCCCTGCATAGCAACTATGATGCTGTGTAAGCTTCCATTAGGGCTGCAGCTACATGTTCTGTCATAAGAAGACATACCTTGATGAGAGAACAGTCCATCCCAGACAATGTTTGATCAGGCCTCCTGAACACCCCTTTGGAGAAAGTCTTTCTCTTTGGCCCCAAGGCTGAAGCCATACTCAAGAAAATGGAAGACAAGACCAAGTCCGTGCACACTATTAAGGACTTTCTTCAAGTCCAGCTTTCTTACTTCACCAGAAACTACCCCACCAAACATTGGCCCTTACCTTCCAAACCCAAGACTAATCAAAGAAAGCCCTGTAGGAAAAGGAGCTAAAGACAACACCAACAGCCCCAGTAATGGCATTCAGAACCCATTATGCCAGGGGGCGTACCCCCTAGCAAGAAGCAACAATGCCTCAGCCATGGTACTCACTGCCCCCTCCCCTCCCTGTTCACCCTCTACATTCCTCTCCCAGGCTCAGGGGAGGCTGTCACTTTTCCACAGAATGTGGGCTCACATTACTATAAACTAGTGGGTGCTAAACATTATTTCAGAGGGTTACAAATCAAATTCAGGCAATGTTTGGTTCCCTCAGGCTTTCCAGACATTCCACCAAAGCAAAAATCGAGGCATTGGCCAAGATAGAGTTACTGTTCTCCCAGAGCTCTGTGTAACCAGTATCAGAACACTTATAAGGAAGAGGATTTTACTCCAGACTCTTCCTGGTACCGAGAAAAGAAGATACATGGAGGCCAGTACTAGACCTGTCAAGACTCAACTAGTTCCTGCAGGTATCAAACTTTAAGATGCTAACCCTTCAAAAACTTCTAGCCATGGTCTCACCTAGTGCTCTCATGGTTACCCTGGATTTAAAAGATGCATAGCTTCATATCCCTTAGAGGAATCGCACTGAAGCTTCTTATGCTTCAGAGCAGGTACCAGGCACGATCAGTTCTGTGCTCTGCCCTTTGGCTTGTCTACTGCTCCCAGGGTCTTCATGAAATGCCTAGTCCCTCTGATAGCTTTCTGTAGAACAAAGAGAATTCAAATTTACCCCTATTTGAACAGTTGCCTCATCCAGGCAACAAACCCAGGAAAAACTCATATTGGGCCTGTTTTTCACCAAAAAACGTTTAAATTCTGTGGGGTTCACCATCAGTACACAGAAACCTCAGACAAGCCCCACAACTAGGCTTGTGTTCCTGGGGGCCCTACTGGAGTAAGCCCTCCAGACGGCCTTCTTGTCCCCAGTTAAGATTGCTTTCCTGACCCTATACTTCAAATAAATAGTGGTCAGGAATTACCTCACAGCCAGGGAGTATCTCAGTACCCTGGGTTACATGGCCTCTTGCATCCCCGTGATTCCTCTGGCCAGACTACACATGAGGAAACTTCAGTAGTACCTCAAGAATATGTGGTCCCAGCATTCACAGTCAGGATAAAGCTGATCCCTTGCCTCAGGAAGGAATTTGCCTGGTGGGCCCAGGCATGCTTCCTCAACCTGGGTCTTCCCTTCAGATTCATCCCTCAGGAGCAAACTCTGACAATGGTTGCATCAGAAATAGCCTGGGAGTCCACTTCAGCTGCCTCCAGGCTCAAGGAAAATGGGACTACAGGTTCAGATACAAATACAGAAATCTAAAAGAACTTATGGCAGTCCAAAAAGGCCTGGTAGCCGTCCAAAAGGAATAGAAGCCAGGAGTAAAAATGGTGAATATAGACAACACCAGGGTTATTTGGTGCATATACAGGGGACCCACTCTTAACTACTTTGCTGCCTAGCAGTGGATGTTTGGGAAACAGTTCAGTTTCTAAAATATGGCAAAGTAATTGCCGGGTGGGGTGTACATGACCAACTAGCAGATTACCTCAGCAGAAGCCTGCCAGACCCCCATGAGTGGCAACTGCATTGGGAAGTATTTCTCAGCATAGCCAAAACATAGGAAGTGCCATAGATGGACCTTTTTGCCACCAAAAAAAATGCTGACCTGAATGAAGTCAGCCTGGAGGACAGATGCTTTCTCTTTCACTTGGACAGGCCTTCTCCTCTATGCTTTCCCTCCAGTACCACTGCTCCCCAGGATATTGCTAAAGATAAGAGGAGAGGGGCCAAGGTTAATACTAATAGCCCTAAATTGGCTCAAGCAGCACGGATATCCTTTGCTAATCACACTGACCGTCACGGAGCCATGGCAGCTCCCACAGAGAATGGGCCTGTTAACACAGGGCAAGGGCAAGGTCTTACACCCCAAACTGCGGATGCTCAGATTGTCAGCATGGATGATACCTTGATTTCATGGAAGGAATCTCTCCTTAACAAGCAGGTCTTAGATAGTCTAAAAGAGGTTAGGAGACCTAGCATAAGGAAATTTTACTCCAGCAAATAGAAAAGATTCACCCTTTGGTGCAGACAAAAAGTACAAAACCCTTGTGTAGCCAAGATTCCTTTCATCCTGTCTTACTTGGCCAGCTGTTTTGATGTGTGGTTACTCCTCCACAGATCAGCTATTTCAGTCTACCTGCCTTCTCCGCCTCCTCTCTTTTCACACCCCATCATGAAACACTTTCTAAGAGGGATTGTTCACATTAGGCCTCCCAGAAAGCTTCCATTTCCACCCTGGGACCTCAATTTTGTGTTGGAGAAATTGACCTTTCTACCGTTTGAACCATCTGCTTCCACTGATTTAAAAATTTTGACCTGGAAGACTGCCCTCTTACAAGCTATCACTTCAGCCAGAAGAGTTCCGAGTGTCAGGCCCTAATGTGTATAGAAGCAGTCATCATCTTTGACCCAAAGTCTCACTCAGGATTAACCCTTCCATTATTTCCAAGGTGGTAACAGAAACCTTGTTGAATCGATTCATACATTTGCTTACCTTCTTCCCTAAAACCCAGAACAAAGGGGACAGGATCCTTCATTCTTTGGATGTACATAGGCAACTGCGTTACTACTTAGACAGAACCAAGAGTATCAGGAAGTCGGACCAACTGTTTGTGGCCTTCTTTAGTAGCTCTTAGGGGAAACTGGTTTCCCAGCAAACCATCTCCAAATGAATCTCCCACTGCATCTTCTTTTGTTAAGACATCATGGTAAGAAACCCCCTAATGCTGTAAGGACACATTCTACCAGGGCTGCTACTATCTCTTAAAGGAGTGCCCACTCAGGACATTTTTGGAGGCAGCAACTTGGTCTTCAGTGCATACCTTTACCAAACATTGCCATATTTTTGCCTCTCCAAGTCTAGGGCATGATTTGCCACTGCCATCTTGCAGGGCATCCTTGCCTGACCTTAAGCTTCCATTCTCATTTCCTTTCAGCTTTAGGAAATCACCCCACAAGTTAGGACTGCATCAGTGAAACATGAAGAACATAGTAGAGTTGTGTATACTTGCCATAAATGTAGATGTTCGAGTGTATTCGCTGTTGCCATACTCTTCCCCCCTCCCCCCCAGCCTACTGTGAATTCCCTGTTAGGTTAGCCCTCTTTTCCCCTTCTCCCTGAATCACAGGGTCCCAGAACCTTGGCGTAGGGGACAGTCGGGGGGCTACTACCTTTACAGGCAAGAAAAGTACTGAGGTCATAGCGCCAGCTGACTACCCTTGTATCCAAGCGTAGTGACATCGGATTGGGTGCCTGCCAGAAGGAGGGAAACAATCTGCTGGTAGTTGGGCCTGCCAAGGGCTTCATGGCAGGAAATCCCATAAGTTAGGACTGCAATAGTGAATACACTTGAACATCTACATTTATGGTAAGTATACACAACTGTACTGTCTTTAGATATTACACCCACCACAGCTTTTTCCAGGATGATGGTGCCTCCCTTCCTTTTAAAATACTGTTAAACAAAACTTTGCAGATTTTGTATCATTTTCTTCCATACTAACATCCACTGCAGTAATATCTGTTCTTGAAGACTTTCTTGTAGATTAGCTATACATCCTTATTTTTATTTACTCTCCTCCTATCTTAACTGTTAGTTGTTGAGCCTCATCTACCTATAACCTTGGCAAATTTAAGTCTTAAGTATTTCCATTTGTGCTTTTTCTTTATTTCCCCACTTCTGTGCTGTATACAAATTTTCATAAAATTTCTGAAACATTTCCTGCATAGGTATTATTTTCCTTGTTATAGGTTCCCCAAGTTTGGCAAAAACCCTTTCTACATTTTGTTGACTAAGTCGTTATGACAAATGTTTTAGCGCCTAAAGTTATTTATTTTTTTAAACAAGAAACATCTTTATTAAATTGTCATGTATGACATAGGCAGTCTTACATTTATATAAGTGAAAGTAAACCACACCGACCCAATCTCCGTTGCAATCGTTACACATTACAAACCATGCCGACACAACTGTAGCTGCAGATATTGTACATGACTTATAATCTGGCCAGTCATTGTAGCTCATTCAGTTCCTGCCTTCTTTTAAACATTATTCTTCCTCTGCACGTATTGATCCCATACTTCCCATTTTTTTATGTTCATAGGTTCATAGGTTCATACTAGGCTATCTGCCCAAGGGCATTTATAAGCCTAGCCCATAGTTATGTGGCTTTCGCCACCCCTTTAGTTTGAATAAAAACTATGCCTATCATTTTTCTGTGCCTCTGTCAAGCAGTGACACTGAAGTAATCCCTGGGGTATATCTGCGATCTCCCATCCATTGGTCAAGATTCCTCTTGAACAAGGCCAGCGAGGTGCTCTGCCTCACATGTACCGGGATTTTGTTCCACAGCATAGGGAGTCTCTGGGTGATGAATCTGTCCCTCCAGCACGTTCTATTTATAACCGTGTCAAGGTTTAAGTCTCCTGCCCTTGTGGTTCTGAGGGATCTAGATTTTTTGAGGTGAAGCATATTCATCAAATCTGGGTTTGAGATGGCCTTATATGTCAGGCACAGGTCACCTCTGAGCAAGCGGTATGAGACTGAATAGAGCTGGAGTTCTTTCAGTCGGGCAGCATAAGACATATTTTGAGACCCTTTATCCTTTTGGTGAGGAACTTTTGGGGCCTTTCAAGCTGCAGCAGGTGTCTGGTCAGATACATTCCGAACGGGCATTGTACTCAATCATAGGTCTAATGAGTGATGAGTACAGGGGGACGATGACCTCCTTGATCTAGATGTGAATCCCTTCATGATCAGGTGGGCGATATAGAAGGTTTTCCTAACTACTTTAGCAACATGAGTGTCAAATGAAAGGCTACTGTCAACGTGGGTCCCCAGATCCCGGATGACTTTCTCTGTGCTCAGTGGATTGCCACCTATATGGTAGCTAGGGGTAACCTTGTTTTTCCCAAAGGGTATGACTATGCATTTTTGGCGTTTAACTTCAGGCCATGGCTCTGGTACCAGTTATCCGCTTCTGTGAGGCCCTTCTGGAGGATATCTGTGTCAGATGTGTTTTCGACTATGGCCCAGTTTGCAGTCATCTGCAAACTTTGTCAGCCATAACCCTCCTGTGTTTGCTTGTACTTCAGAAAAGTAGATGCCGAACAAGAGTGGACCCAGGACTGAGCCCTGTGGGACACCACTTGTGACAGGCTTTGAGTCTGACATGGCTCCAGCAACTCTGACCCTGTGGGTTCTGTCACTTAGCCAGTTTGCAACCCATCTTGTGATGTATGGGTTTACATTCAAGCTGATGAGTTTTTCGATGATACCTGAGTGGGGTATTGTGTCAAGGCCTTTGCCAGGTCGAGGTAGGCTGTATGGACTGCCTTTCCTCATCAATGGCCTTGGTGACTGTCTCGAAAAAGTCAACCAAGTTTAAGAGGCAGGATCTGCCTTTGACAAAGCCAAACTGGGTTGGATCCAAAGTCTGCAAGTTCCCTATGTCTTTATTTATGAGTTCCATTATGATCCTCTCCATGGCTTTGCAGATAAGGCTTGTCAAGCTAATGGGGCGGTAATTTCCAGGATCTGTGGAGGCACCGCCCTTATGAAGTGGGACCACAGTCGTACGCCACTCCTTGGGTACGTATCCTGAGGTGAGGCTAAGATTAAACAGCTGTCCTAACTGTGGGTTTAATTCCTCGTTGAGTTCATGAAGCACACAGCCGGGGACACCATCCGGTCCCATGGATGCTGTGTTTTTTGCCTTAGTGAGGGCAGTTCTCACCTGGGCGTTGGAGATGTTTGGGGGCTACAATCCTCTGGAATAGATATCTCTCCTTTTGGGGAGAGGGGAGAAGTTTGCACTGAACCTGTCAGCCAGTATGTTAGCAATGTGTGTAGGTTCAGTAATTTTCACATCATTTTGAACTAATTCTGAGCATATCTGGGAGTTTCCTCCTAGGTTTCTAACATAGCTAAAGAAGGCCTTATGATTGTCTTTAGAGTCCTTGGCGATTTTTCTCTCAAAATTTGCCTTGGATGATTTTATGAGAGCTCTTAGTTTTTACTTATAATGATCAAAGGTGTCTTACCTTTCAAGGATTTTGCTCTATCTTGTAGTAGCTTCCTCCTTTTGTTGTAGAGCTTGTTTATGGCTGGGGTCCACCAGACTGGATGCTTGCCTTTGGTACAGAGAGTCTTAGTTTTGTTTGGGATTGCCTGGTCCATGCAGTCCTGTAGGTGCTGGTAGAAGGCATTTGTAAGTGATTCAGCGGTTTGAGTAATGTTTACCACTGGCTCAGGGGCCTTAAAGGAGACCACACTAGTTTTTAGAAGTGTGAAATCGGCTTTTGAGAAGTTTTTCACTGTGGTCTTTTTGTTTCAGGTGGGCGGGATGAGGACCTCCAGCGAGATTAGTTTATGATCTGATCTCACCAGTGAGGGGTATACTTCGGTGTTGAACATTTTGATCCCATGTTCGTGATGATGAGATCAAGTATGTTTTCTCCTCTTGTGGGGATGGTGACTAGTTGTTCCATGGCATTTGAGTTTATGAACTCCAGGAATCTTTGGGTTAGAGTGTTCGGTCTTGAGTAGTGTTCCCAGTCTATATTAGGGTAGTTGAAGTCACCTAGTATGATGGTGTTTGGAGATACATTTATCCTCCAATGTTTTCAGGAAGGCCATGTGAGGTTCCTGAGTTTGAGAGGGTGGCCTGTAACATGCTACAAATTGCAGAGCAGTCTTGCCTATGGTTAATTGCACCTGGATGGTCTCCGATGCATCATGCATTGCCACCAACCTTGAGGTGTGGGTGTCTTTATGAATATGGACACCCCCCCTCCTTTCTTGGTGTTGTCCGGATTTTGGGCCGGAACGCATGATATGAGGTGAAACCTGTTAGTGCTGGGGTGCTCTCAGGAGCCTTGAACCAGGTTTCTGTCACAGCACAGACATCGATGTTCTCCATATTGAGAAGGGCCTAGAGTGCGTGCATCTTGAGATTGAGACTTCTGGCATTGAGCAGCATTACCCTTAGTTTTTTTCCTTTTTGGTGTTCTAGGGTGGTAGGTTTAGAATTTGAGCCTTGCCTAAAAAAGGCACTATGGGGGTGGCAAGAGCCTTTGCCAATATCCGGAAGCCCAGGGGTGACAGGTGCAAGCCGTCCCTTGCGAAGCAGCGTGGCTTGTCCAGCATGTCATCCCAGGCAGACAGACATTGGATCCCCTTTGAATGACACCAGAATTTAAGCCTCATTTGTTCATGCCCTTTTCTAAAGATACCAGTTGAGTTGTTTTATCTCTGTTACTATCTTTGCTACTTCTAGTAAAGTTGGTTTAGACATTTCTTTCCATTTCCTAGTAATTGCTTTTTTGGCAGTCATCATAATTTGACTCAGCAAGGCCATACTATCTCTAGGCAATTCCAATTCTGTATCATAGCTCAAAAAACAATTTCCTTAGTTACACAAATTTGCTAACTCGGCATCTCCAACAGAGCAGTCTGCAGGGAATCTTTAAAGTCTCCTTGGGGTATAAAAATACCTATGTAAACACTTCTAAGCAAAGATCCTAAATCTTCTAGACTTTGCTGCATATTTGGGAGACATAAATGTATCCCCATTGCTTCTTTGGGAAGAGAGATTGGATAAGCAATTCACAATATTTTCTAATTTCCTCTGATTGATTCTTATAGTTATCATGCAATATTGTATGTGCTCTACTAATTATTCCTTTCTTACCGGCAACTTCTTTTCTAGATTCTACTAAAAATTGTACTAGTGCTGGTCATTCGTTTAGGACTCCCCTATTTCTTTCTCTTTACCTTTCCTATAAAGAATTGATATCACAGTATAAGCAGTCTCTAACCTGCAGTCCAAATAAGTTCTTTGAGTCTTCCCATTCTGTTACCTTTCCCTCTCTAGTTATTTGCTCCCAATACCTTGGTTTCTTTGCCAGTTCTCGCCAATAAATTCCAGCCCCCTCTTGCCTGTTGTCTGCATCCCTAATTGCAGTCATCCCTATTGGCAGAATTTCCTTTCTTCCTGTGTTGGCTTAGTTCTTAGAGTAATTTCTGCTTCTTTATGAATATAATATTATATGATTGTTATTCTCCTTAAAGATCTGCATCCAAAATTCCAGTATGTCCTTGTTTCTTGAGCTTCCCCCGTTTTATCATCTCTTTCCACTTTGAATTGTAGTTTTCTGCTTGTGCTCTGTATAGGAGCCTTAACTGTGTTGCTGGGAAATACCCCTCAAAGTTGGGTAATCCCTTTGACGTCCCCATTCTGAGACAGTAATTAAGGAGCCTCAATCCTCACCACTAACACTGGAGAGGGGTGTTCACTTGGAATACAAATGAATACATTCAGTATTTCCAGGTGCAGACCTCTCTGCATCAAGCATAGCTTCCCTAAAGCGGAGACAGGGAATATACTCAGCCTGGGGTATAGGTTTCTCTCTGTCTCTTCTCAGGTTCCCAGTAAAGCTCCCCACTGGCACAGCTGTAGGGTTAGGTCCTCAGTCGAGTGCCCAAGCCAAGTCCTCCAGCACCCTCTCTGTGAAACCAGTGCTTCGTGTCCTTGCTCCAAGTAGCTGACACACACGCTTTTTGAGATTTAATTTACACACACACACACACACACACACACACACCTGGGAAAAGCTGGCACAGATAACCCACTGTACCAACTTTGCCCAGGCAATAAGGTAGATTCACTGCCACCAGTCAGTTAATATAAGGCTCTTAAAAGAGTACACAATTATACTGAGTGAATTTAATCTTAGTGCAAATGGTAATGTTGACCAAACAGTAAGGCTTTCAGGAGTGACCAGAGTTATCACCAAATAAATATATGCAGATACTCTCAAAACTTAAATATTTTTCTAAAAAGACCAGCCACAATGAGAAGTTTAAATATATTTAATAATAAATAATAAAAGAACATGAAAATACTAAGTTTCTGTTTACAGTGAGCACTAGTTTCAGTCACAGGAAATATTGAAAAATAACACAGCTGAAAAGATTCACACAGTTACAGAAAAACAATACTTAACTATTCTCACTATATTTTCCTGTTCATAGGTAGGTACTAGGCTATTGGCCCTAGGGCCTGTATAAGCCCATCCAAAAGGTTCCCTGGCTTTCGCCACCCAAGAAAATTATTTTCCTGTGCCACTATCGAGCATACCACAGAAGTGATCCCTGGGGTGGATTTCCTATCTCCCATCCAATCATCAAGATTTTTCTTGAAGAGTACTAATGAGGATTTTTGTTTGATATTACTTACTTACTTATGCCCGTCACCCTTGACAGGGTATGGGCCACCAACTACAGCTCTCCACCGAATCTTGTCCTGGGCCAGCTGTTCTATTTGGTTCCATGTGTAGCCTCTAAGCTTAGCATCTGCCTCATAGTCTCGCCTCCAGGTGTTTCGTGGGCGGCCTCTTCCTCTCTTCCCCTGAGGATTCCAGCGCAACGCCTGTCTTGTAATGTTGTTTGCTGGTTTGCGAAGAGTATGCCCAATCCATCTCCACCTCCTCCTCTTAACTTCTTCCCCAATCGAAAGTTGGTTGGTCCTTTCCAAAAGGGTGGTGTTGCTAATAGTGTCTGGCCATCGAATCCGTAGAATCTTCCTGAGACAGCTATTTGTAAATGTCTGAAGTTTTTTAGTGGTGGTCTTGTTTAACCCCCAGGTCTCTGCCCCATACAGCAGTACTGACTTCACGTTAGAGTTAAACAGCCTTATCTTGTTGATCAAGGATAGTTCTCTTGTTTTCCAGACCCTATTTAACTGTATGAAGGCTGCTCTTGCTTTTCCTATCCTTGCCCTGACATCAGCTTCTGATCCGCCCTGCTTGTCAATTATGCTGCCAAGGTAGGTAAAGGACTGCACTTCCTGCAGTGGCTTCCCTTGCAGAGTGATGGGGTTAGTGTTTGTGGAGTTTAATTTAAGGATCTTTGTCTTCAGATTGTTAATGTTAAGACCCACCTCTAGTGCTGTAACTGCCACCAAATTTGTCTTGTTTTGCATTTGCTGCTGGCTGTGAGAGATGAGGGCGAGGTCATCAGCATAGTCCAGATCTTCCAGCTGACTCCATAGGGTCCATTGGATCCCATTTTTCTGTCCTGCAGTAGATTTCTTCATAATCCAATCGATAACTAACAGGAAGAGGAATGGTGACAGTAAGCATCCTTGCCTGACCCCTGTTTTTACTTGAAAGCTTTCAGAGAGCTGCCCTCCATGTATAACCCTGCATGATAGACCATTGTATGAGTTCTTTATCAAATTTACTATTTTCGTTGGTATACCATAGTGCTTCAGAAGGCTCCACAGTGTCTCTCTGTCCACGCTATCAAACGCCTTTTCAAAGTCAACAAAGTTGATATACAATGGTGAGTTCGATTCAACTGACTGTTCCACAATTATTCTGAGCGTTGCAATTTGATCAGTACACGATCTATTTTTGCGGAAGCCTGCCTGCTCTTCTCTCAGCTTTTTGTCAGTGGTGTCCTTTATCCTTTCCAAAAGGATATGGTTAAAAACTTTTCCTGGAACTGATAGAAGATTGATGCCTCTGTAGTTGTCGCATTTGCTAAGGTCCCCTTTCTTGGGAAGCTTAATGAGATGGCTCTCTTTCCATTCTGAAGGAACAGTTTCCTCTGCCCAGATTCTTTCAAAGAGTGGGTACAACATCTCCACTGATGTATTCAAGTCTGCTTTAAGGGCCTCTGCCGGGATGTTATCTGGTCCTGCCGCTTTCCCATTTTTCATTTGGATGATGGCTTTCCTGATCTCCTCCTTGCTTGGCTTTTCACAATTGATTGGTAGATCTTCATTGGCTGGCTCAATAATTGGAGGGTTTAGAGGTGACGGTCTGTTTAGAAGTTCTTCAAAGTGTTCCACCCACCTTTTCAGTTGATCTATACTATTGATGGTTTTCCCTTGCTTATCTTTAACAGGTCTCTTTGGCTTACTGTACTTTCCTGAAAGTTGCTTGGTGATATCATACAACATTTTTGTGTTACCACTGTAAGCTGCCAGTTCTGCCTCAACTGCCAACTGTTCCACATAATTGTTCTTGTCTATTTTAATGCATCTTTTGACCTCTCTGTGGGCATCTGCATATTCTTCTTGGGCCTCGATCTTTGAAGCTCTGGTTTTACTGTTGTTTACTTTTGCCTTCTTCCTCTTTCTGTCTTCTATCTTTACCAGTGTTTCTGCAGTGATCCACTCTTTCTGATGATACTTTTAGGTCCCAGTGTCTCCTGACCAGCTAAGTCTACAGCCCTTTTCACATTCTGCCAAGAGCTGTTTACTCCACCCTCCTCAACCAGTTCTTGTAGCACTTCAAATTTGTTCTTCAGTGCAATGTTGAACTGTTCTTTTGTCTGAGAATCTTTCAATAGATGAACATTGTATTTGATTCTCCTAGATGACTCTTGAACCTGGGTTCTTAGCTTTAGCTTCAGTCTAGCCACCACCAAGTGATGGTCAGATGCTACATCTGCCCCTCTTTTCACTCTGACATCTTGTAATGTTCTTCTAAACCTTCTACAGATGCATATGTGATCTATCTGGTTTTCTGTTGTATAGTCAGGGGAGACCCATGTATTTTTGTGTATCCGTTTGTGGGGAAAAATGCTGCCTCCAATGACCAAATTGTTGAGAGCACATAGATCAACAAACCTTTCACCATTCTCGTTGATTGTTCCCAGAGCATGTGTACCCATGATTTGCTCACATCCTATGTTACTGGATCCGACCTTGGCATTTATATCGCCCATAAGGATAGTAAGATCTTTGTCTGTGTAGGTCTCGAGGATCTGCTGCAGTCTTTCATAAAACTGATCTTTATCTTCCTCTTCACTATCATTAGTTGGTGCGTAGCACTGGACCACATTCATTACAATTTTCTTCTTCTTTGTATGGAAAGAAGCTGTGATGATCCTGGGGCCATGTGCTTCCCATCCAATCAGGGCTCTCTGGGCCTGTTTAGCCAACATAAGACCAACCCCTTGGGAGTGAAGTGCTTCACTGTCCTCATGTCCAGAATAAAGCAGCAACTCTCCTGTAGATAATCAACACTGACCAGCCCCTGTCCACCTTGTCTCTCTGATTCCCAACAAACTCAAGTTGTTATTTCTCATTTCTGCTGCCACTTGGGCTGCCTTGCTTAGCTCATACATGGTCCTGACATTCCATGTGCCAATGTTTATTTTCCTGGTAGAGAGAAGGGTGCTCTGCTTTGTGGCGTCCTTTCGGCTTTGGCCACAAAACTTCATAAATCTTCCATTTGAAGAACCTTCCTCTTCCAAGACAAGATTGTCTGTGTTTCCTGTAGTTGGTGTTTTTGTAGCAAATAGTTTTTTATGGGATGGGGTTGCTAACCCTAAGCCCAACCCTCCTCCTTTTTCAGCCGGGCTTGGGACCGTCCTTGGCGGAGTTTTGTTTGATATAGATAGGTAGTTTGTTCCAGAGTATGGGAAGTCTCTGGGACATTAATCTATCCCTCCAGCATGTTCTGTTTATTGTGGTGACAAGGTGTAGGTCTCTAGAGCATGTAGCTCAGAGGGATTGGGATTTCTTTAAGTGAAGCATGTCCAAAAGCTCTGGGTTTGACATAGCTTTGTGTGTGAGGCAGAGATCGCTTCTGAGTAGGCGATATGCGACTGAGTAAAGCTGCAGTTTTTTTAGATGGTCTGCGTAGGGCATCTGTTTGAGGCCAGTAATCCTCTTTGTGAGGTATTTCTGCGGCCTTTCCAGTTGTAGATGTCTTGTGAGGTACATACCAAAAGGGGTATTGTACTGTATAATGGGTCTAATGAGTGACGAGTAGAGGGGAACAATGACCTCTTTTTTTCCTGGATAAGAAACCTTTTGTGATGAGGTGTGCCACGTAGAAGGATTTCCTGACTACTGTGGAGATATGATTATCAAAGGAGAGACTACTGTCCACCTGTGTCCCAAGGTCTGTTATCACACTTTCGTTGTTAAGTAGACTATTGCCTATGTGGTAGTTCATGGGTACAGAGTTTTTACCAAAAGGGATGACAGTGCACTTTTTGGCATTGAGCTTGAGGCCATGGCTTTGACACCAGGCATCTGTCTTAGCGAGGCCCTTTTGTAGGATGTCCACATCTTTTGGAGTTTTGATTATGGCTCCTAGTTTGCAGTCATCTGCGAACTTCATTAGCCAAAGACCTTCTATGTTAGCCTGTACTTCACAGATACCAAACAGGAGAGGACCCAGGACTGAACCCTGTGGTACTCCACTTGTCACTGGTCTGAAGTTGGATTTGGAGTCTGCTACTTTCACAATGTGGGTTCTGTCAGTGAGCCATTTGGCAACCCATCTTGTGACATAGGGATTTATACCTAGTTTAGTGAGTTTATCTATAATTCCAGAGTGGGGGATGGTTTCAAAAGCCTTGGCGAGATCTAGATAGGTTGTGTGAACCACCTTACCCTAATCCTAGGCTTTGATGACGGATTCAGAGAAGTCTGTCAGGTTTAGGAGACATGGTCTACCTTTTACAAACCCGAACTGGGTGGGGTCCAGAGTTTGGAGATTACCAATGTCATTGTTTATAAGTTCCATGATGATACGTTCCATAGCCTTGCAGACCAGGCTCATCTGGCTAATGGGGCGGTATTTCCAGTGTCTGTGGTGGCTCCCCCTTTGTGGAGTAGGATAACTGTTGCTGTGCGCCATTCATTGGGCACATAGCCTGAGGTGAGGCTATGATTGAACATGGTACTTAGGTGGGGTGCCAGTTTGTTCTGTAGTTCGTGTAGAATGCAGCCTGGGATGTTGTCAGGTCCCATGGATGTTGTGTTCTTGGCTTTGGAGAGTGTGTTTTTTACCTGTGCAGCCATGATTACAGGAACTTTGCATTCTTCCGGTAGAAATGGGCCCTTTAGGGGATGAGAGGGGAGTAAAGTTAGCACTGAACCTATCTGCCAGGATGTTGGCAATATCAGTTGGTTCTGTATATTTAGTGCTATTGTGCTGTAACTCGGAGCAGATCTGAGTGTTTCCATTGAGATTCTTAACATAGCTATAGAATGCTTTGTGGTTGTCTTTAGAGTCAGTGGCGATTTTGTTTTCGTAACCAGCTTTGGAGGATTTTATGAGGGATCTCAGCTTCTTACTGAGGCTGACCAGGGAGTTCCACCAATCATGGGATTTTACTCTTTTTTGCAACAGTTTCTTTCTTCTATTGTAGAGCTTGTTTATGGCAGGGGACCACCAGATTGGCTTCCTTTTTTGGAGGATAGCATGTTGGTTCCATTAGGGATTGCACGATCCATGCACTCGTGTAAGTGCTTATAAAGTGCATTTGTGTAGGATTCAGCAGTCATACCTCTATTGTCCATCAGCGTGCGTGTCATGAAGTTTGCCACTTCTGTGTTAAGAAGTGTTAAGTTGGCTTTGGAGAAATTTTTTGCCGCGATTTCCCTAATGGGGGGTGGGGGAGGGATGTGGATGTCTAGGGTGATTAGCTTGTGGTCGGGTCTGACCAACGAGGAATTGACCTCTGGTGTGGAGCACCGGTTGCCTATGTTGGTAATAACCAGGTCTAGGATATTGCTGCTCCTGGTGGGGCTGTGGATTAGTTGATCCAAGGCATTGGAATTTATGAATTCCAGAAAATGTTGAGCACAAGAGTTGGTACATGAGTAGATTTCCCAGTTAATGGTCGGGTAGTTGAAATCGCCCATTATTAGGGTGTTAGGTTGTACCCTAATATTTTCCAGTGTATTAAGAAATGAGGAGTGGGAATCTTGGGGCATGGTGGGGGATCTGTAGCAAGCTACAATTTGGATTGCTTTCTTGCCCAGAGTTAGTTGCACTTGGATAATCTCGGATGCATTATGCTGAGCAACTAGCCTGGAGGTGTGGATATCCTTAATGAATATGGACACACCTTCACCTTCAGTGTTTCGGTCCAGGTTAGGTGGCCGAAAGGTGTGGTATGAATTATAGCCTGGTAATGCAGGGGTACTCTCTGGAGCCTTGAACCAGGTCTCTGTCACTGCACAGATGTTGATGTTCTCCATTTTAAGGAGTGCCTTGAGTTAGTGCATTGTGAGGTTTAGACTTCTAGCATTGAGTAGCAATACCCTCAGATTTTGTTTACTTGTACTTGTTACAATGGTGAATTTGTCATTTGAACCTTGCCTAAAAAAGGCACTAGAGGGGTGGCTAGAGCCTTAGCCAGTATCCGGAATCCCAGGGGCGACAGGTGCAGGCCATCTCTGGAAAAGCATCGTGGTTTGTCGATCATGTCATCCCAGGCAGACAGATACTGGATCCCTTTAGAATGACACCAGAAGCTTAGCCAATTGTTGAAGTCAATCATTTTGTCCTTGTACTGTGGTATCATTCTGGGTGATGGCAGGATGCTACTCGGGGCTAGGGTCATACCTGCCTGGGCTACAGGATCGGACAGCTCCTCCATGTCCTTTTTCATGTAGTCCAGGGAGGTACATCTCAGGTCATTCACACCAACTTAGACAAACTAAAGAGTGCTAGTCTATTGTCACTTACTAGTAAATCCCAGATGAAGTGGGTGAGTGGTTTTCCTCCTTTGTCAGGTTCCAAGAACAGACTGCTCCTGAGACTTCATTCTCCTCTAAATATCAAAACATAATTTCTGTACAGAATAACATCACATAAATCTGGCCATCTGACATCTGGTTCTCGTGCAAACCCCATTGCTAGAAGCGGTCAGGAGTCAGCACCTATGTGTCACAATATATACAGATAGAGTTTTGCGCAGATCTGCTGCAGCCCCTGGAAGTCATAAAACCGTTTCAAATCTCTACCCTCCCAGAGTTGTAATTAGCTCCCTGCTATAGAGACAATTAAGAAGACTTCCTAATACTTGGTTTCTGAGACATTTTGTCTGTGGTTGCAACCAGAACTGTAAGATGCAGTCTTTATGGGCTAATTTAATTTCATCTATTTTTCAAAGTTTGGTGCAGCTAGGTTGTGATTACCCTCTTCTCTTCCAGCATCCTCTGTTACAGTATATGTATACTTAAACAGTTAAAATAATGCATGCACATTTCTTTTCTTTCCAGCAGGGCACACCACAAGCAACTTTGCAAGTGCATTTTTAAACGCAGGCATCTGTACAAATCAGTTTGATATACAAAGGACACATAATTCTTTACAAAACTCCAGCTAGCTGTGCTGGCATATGATACACATCCACTGCCCTACTTTTCCTGGTATGGCTGGCAGTACCTGCTATTACTACAATCCCACTCGCCCTGTTCTTTTGGAAAAAAAAAATCTTGCCATCTTCCGCTCCCTAATAAAATCCTTCAGCTCTTTATTAATTGCTATCCACAACTTCTCCTATGGTTGATAAAAATATGCCTGACCTGTCTATAAGACTAAAGTGACTAAAACATTTTAACTGCTTTTGTCTTACTGTCGGTATCCATATAACAGAGCTTCCATTTTCTCAGTTTTTGTATTATTTTTTTGTTTAGTCTCTTCCCACATATCCTTAGTTGCCACACCAGAATCATTTTTAATCCATACTCCTAAATACTTCATTTTATCATGTCCCCATAAGTATGGATATTGCTGAACCAATTCAAATGTGGGTACATAGTTTACCACTACTACCTTTGTTTTAGCTTCATTAATTTTGTATCCTGAAAAAAATCGAAACTGTCTCAATATGTTCCACAGCACTGTAATGTTCCTTTCTGGTTTTGTCAGGTATAAAATAATGTCATCTGCAAATAAAGCCAGCTTTTCATGACTACCATGCCAGTTATATCCTTGAATTTCTGAGTCCCTTATTTTTTTGCTAGTGGTTCTAAATATAATGCAGATAACAAAGAAGAGAGAGGACACCCCTGGCTGCTTCCTCTGCTCAAGCAGAGATTCAGAGAAGATCCTACCCACTTTTATTTTCACCTCCAATCCCTCATGTAGCTTCCTAATCAACCTTATAGTTTTATCAAAGAATGCAAATGCTTCCATTGCTCTGCTCGTAAAAATCTCAGTTACTCTGCCAAATTCTTTCTCTGCGTCAAGACCCACCAACAGCAGTGTCATTTTCTTGCATTCTGCTTACCTCTGGATCATCAGTGTTCTGTTAATGTTGTCAAATGTTTGCCTCCCGTCCACAAAACCACATTGGTCCATATCTATCAATTTTGACATCACTTTTGCCATTGTTTAAGCCATTATAGACATAAACACTGTATAATCATGGTTTAGTATTGAAATGGGCCTGTATGAATCTGGATCTGATGGATTTTTACCCTCTTTAGGTATTACAGTGACCACCACTTTCTTCCAGGATGTTGGTACTTCTCTTCTTAAATTGCTGTTAAACAAAACCTTCCAGATCTTTATCAGTTTTTCCCTCCTAGCTTTCAAACTTCAACAGGAATACCATCTATTCTGCTGGACTCCTGTAGATATGGGAAATAGGAAATTCACCCCGGGGCTTACCTCTGTGGCCCTGCTCGACAGTGGCACAGGAAAATAATTTTCTTGGGTGGCAAAAGCCAGGGTACCTTTTTGGCTGGGCTTGTATAGGTCCCAGGGCCGATAGCCTAGTACCTACCTATGAACCTATATACATCACCATTTTTATGTCATCTCCTCCTATCCTAACGGTTAGTTAATTGAACCTACTCTACCTCTAACCTTGGCATATTTAATTCTTACATAAACATTTCAGTCTGTACCATTTTTGAGTTCCGTATTTCTCTGCTGTATGCAGACTTTCATAGAATTTCCAAAATATATCTAATACTTCTACAGGATCTCTTGTTATAGGCTCCCTAAGCTTTATGACAGCCCTTTCTATTTTCTTTTTGCCTGAGTCATTGTGCTAAAAGTTTTTGTGCCCTAGAGTTATTATCAAAAAACAGTTGTTTAACAGCAGTCTTTCTAAACTCATGCATATTATCGAGGTAATCCCTTCTTTTCTGTTTGACATTTTGCAGTTGTTCCTCCTCTTGTTCTGAGAGATTCCCCCTATTTTGCAATACTTTAACATTTGTCAGTCCCTCTAAATACTTGTTACTTCCTAACCACATCTCCCTTTCTTTTATTTCCACCCTATTTCTGAACTCCACTTTAATTTTATTCTACTCCCTAGCTGTATTTTCAGAAGAAATTTATATCCTCTCTAATAGCTCCTGAATAATTTCCACTACCCATTCCTTAAATTCCTCTTTTCCCAGCAGATGGGTGGGAAATTGCCAGTCTCTCATTTTTATTTCATTATCCTGTGTTTTTATTTTTGTTATTATTGGCCCATAATCTGAAATAGTTATTTGGTGCATATCAAGACCTTCAATTAAATGCACATATTCCTGTGAAACGTAAATTCTGTCTATCTTATCCCAGTTTTTATATCTTGGGGAGCAATATGTAAATTCATTCCAAGCTCCTAGTACAGAATTCACATCTTTCATGCCAAATATTTTCATAAATTTCTTTAAAAATCTACCCTCCTTTGTTATATTTTCCCTTCTGCCCCCCCAGACACATCTTCACTGTTGCAAATCAAATTCCAGCACCCACCTATAAGTAATATTCCTTTCTGAAAGCTGATTCTCCTAGAATTTTCTTAAACTCCATTGTAGCAGTTTTCTGTTAAATGTAAATACATGCCAGTGTAATCCTCCTCCCTTCCCAGTAGCCACTTAGTACTATAAATCCATTAATTACCATTATTGTCTTTTTTTGTTCTCTTTTGTTACTGTTGGAGCTCCTCATGCAATTAATGTAAGTACTCCTCTCTTCCTTTGCCCTCGGTATTCCACTGAATAGCCATCCTGAAAACCTTTCTTTATCAAATTCACATGTTCAGTTATTTCCAAGTGTGTATCCTGTAGCATAGCTATTTGCACTTTACATTTTTAATACAGTTCACTACTCTTTCTTGTTTGTATTTATTTGTGAGGCTGTTAACATCTAAAGACATTATAGAAGGCATATTCTTGCGAGATTATTTCCACCTTTTATGTATGACCGCTTTTTTTGTTAAATGTCTAGTTTCAACTTTTGTGTTATATGCCTGTACTGTTTGGCGGATTAATCTTTTATACAGTTGTTTGTTGTCATCTCCATTTGAGCCGATGTCACATCTGTACACAACTGTTTGTTTATTGACAACCCCTGAAACAAAAAGACACACACACACGCACACACACAAAATATCCTTCCTAAAACCTGTTAACTTAATAAGAACACAGGAAACTATATACATCTTCAAATATTGAAGTTTTAGGAACAAATGTTCCAAACTGACAGCCACACACACACAGACCGAGCTAACCAAAGAGAGAGGTTATCCATGCTAAGGTGCCTGGTACATGTGGTTCTCTTAAGTGCTGTCTGGTTTTGTCTCATCTTTATTGTGCTCTGGAGTTATTATAAAAAAATAGTTGCTTAAAGGCAGTCTTTCCAGACTCCTGTACATTATCCAAATGCACCCTTATTTTGTTGTTAGCACTCTGTAATTTACCCTCCTCTTGATGTTCTTCATGTTTTACCGTTGCAGTCATCACACTGGGACTATCTGCCTACAGGTAGCCCTCAGTTGGCCCGAATACCAGAGTCTTGGGATTTCTGCATTGGATGCTGTCACCTCTTCCATGACGTCAGGTCATCAGGGGTATAAAACATGCAGCCGGCACCATTACATCAGCTTTTCTTGCCACGAGGGAGCCTGCAGCAGAAGCAGTTCACAAGTGCCGGTCAGCCACTTCCTGAAATTTTCGTTTTTCGAGTTTCACACCTGAAGTCTTCTAAAGCTAAGTACCCCGTTGGGGATCTTTTTATCTTGCTCTAACTGATGTCAGAAAAGTTAACAATTGTCTTGCCTGTGGAAAGCAAATACTTCACAGAGATTTTCATTCTTACTGTGTCACCTGTTTAGGCCCAGACCACGACGTTCCTTGCTGTCGGTTTTGTGCCTTATCGCCCAAACTATTCGTCATCGGGCTATCTTTGTCACTAAATTCTTTTGCTGTCGTTCTCCGTATTCCAAAATGGCTTCGATAAGCCATCCGACCACCGATCTTCTGAAAAAAGCGTAAGGTTAAAGACAGCGACAGACCGCATAGGTCCAAAACTGCTGACGACGCTTTCGTTAAGCTAGTCACCAGCCCGCCACTACTCAGTGAGGTGCTTTTGCAGCCCCTGATACCCGCTTCTACAGATTTGCAGGCCTCTACTGAGACCCATTCGGAGTCCGGTATGCCGCAAGATGCTTCTTCGACTATGGAACCTGTGGATGTCTCTACCTTGGATGGGTCAGGAGCCGCTGTGCAGGCACCGGCTTCTGAGAGTGTATTCCGACTTTCTGATGTTTGTATTAAACTGACAACTTTGTTTTTGACTACAACTACCGAGTTTCTCAGGCCCAGAGTTTGCACAACGCCTAGAAATCCAATCAAAGCGCATGCTCAAGCTCCCATGCCACAGAAACAAATACTTAGAATGGCTGAAGACCTTATAACCTTAATTAGGGGAAGCCAGCCTTCCCCCTCTAAAAGACAAATAATTAATTTTCCTTCTGATTCTACAGACCATGAGTCCAATGACTCTATTCCCTCTGATTACCAGGACATACCCTTATCTACCTATGAGGATTCAGGTGAAGAGGATTCCATTCCCTCTGCCTCCCCTCCAGAGGACTTTTCTTTTGGTGAAACCTTGCATACCTTAAGAGAGCATTTCCACTGGGAATGCCAGGACTACTGTCAGTCCAAAAAGAGACTCAGAGGATTTTTAGACTTGCCTCAGCACAGGCCTCAGGCTATACCCCCTGTCCTGGATATTGTAGATGATGTCTTCATGGAATCCAGTCTTACTCCTGTTATTTTACCACCAGCTCCTAGAAAACCTGACAGGTACTAGAGTACCTGAATCCCACAAATTTCTCTTTAAGAATCCCACTGCGGATCCAGAGATCATTGCCCGGGGACCTAAAGACATTAAGGCTACTACAGCCAAAAACCCTACCCCTTCAGACAGGGATTCTAAAGCTTTAGACAGATAGGTTAAGAAGGTATATATCTCTGCAACTCTTGCCATCAAGGCTTTGAATTGCCAGATGTTCATCGTGTATACAGCTGCAGTCATAACAGATGGGTTCTCCTGCCGTCAGGCGGGTCCTCGGTCGGCCGAATTCCAAAGTCTAGGTCCGGCGTCGGTTGTCGTCGCTTCTTCCCTGACGTCAGTGCGACAGGGGTATAAAAGAACCAGCCGACACCATGTTCTTCAGTCTTTCTTGCCGCGTGGTGCCCGAAGCAGAAGCAGTTCGCAAGTGCCGGTCGGCCAGCTCCTGAGATTACGAAAAATTTGGAAAACCGATGTCTTCTTAAAAGCTAAGTACCCCGTTGGGGAAACTTTTCTTGCCTCAGACCGATGTCAGACAAAGTTAATAATTGTATTTCTTGTGGGAAGCAAATACCGCATAAGGATTTCCATTCCCTCTGTATACCTTGTTTAGGCCCAGACCACGACGTCTCGGTCTGTCACTGTTGTGCTACATTCAACAAATGCACTATTAAGCGTCGGGCGGAGTTCGCCCAGCATTTTTTTGGGAAAGCATTTAACTATACCATGTCGTTGGATACTCCGACACCAGTTTTGTCTAAAAAACGCAAAGACAAGGACCGACACTCGAGGTCCGCGGCCTCTATCGACACCACGCCAAAGCCGACTACTCGTGGTCCGGTTCTCAGTGAGGCACCTACGCAGCCCCTGACTACCGGCGACACATCTTTGGCGGTGTCTCCTGTACCCGAGGTCGCAGGCTCCTCGGCCCACACCCCGACTACAGATACCGAAGCCACTCTTGGCGTTGAAACACAGAATGTGGACAGGTCCACCTCCACTCAAGGTGTCTTCAGACATTCCTCTTCTTTCTCCATCAAGGCTTTCACCAAGTCTAAAGCAACCATGCACCCTAAGAGACCAGTTACACAGGGCCCATCTCCAGGCCCCATGCCTAAGAGACAGATGCTTAAAATGGCTGAGGATTTAATTATTCTAATCAGAGGTTCTCAGCCACCTCCAGACAAAAGGCCCAGAGTGGAGGAAGATTCCCCCTCCTCTGATCAGGGATCCATTATTTCAGAACACTCTGATGATCAGGAACAGGCTTACTCCCCTTTCGAAGACTCTGATGCAGAGGAGTCTATTCCTTCTGTATCCCCCCCTGAGGATTTCTCATTTGGGGAAACTTTGCATACCTTAAGGGAACACTTCCACTGGGAAGGCCAGGATTATTCAGATTCCAAGAAAAGGCTCAGGGAATTTCTTTTGTTACCCCAGCACAAGCCTCTGGCTATACCTCCTGTCTTGGACATCCTAGATGATGTTTACTCGGAGGCCTGCCTTCACCCGGACTCTCTACCTCCAGCTCCAGTTAAGCCTGACAGGTACTACAGGGTTCCTGACTCACACCAATTTCTTTACAAAAGCCATGCTGCTGACCTAGAAACCATCTCACAGGGACCCAAGGGAGTTAAGGCTTCCATTGCCAAAAATCCATTGCCTTCCGAGAGAGATTCCAGATCCTTAGAAAGGTGGGGAAAAAGGTATATACCTCGGCTACCTTAACCATGAGGGCCTTAAACTGTCAGTTTCATATGCTAAAATACCAACAGTTTCTGTTATCTCAATTGAAAAGTAAAATGTCACAACCTGAACAACCAGACTTGAAGGAGTTGCAGGATTTGATGCATAGTGCAGAACAAGTGGGTAAACATACCTTACAATGTGGTTTTGATGCTCTAGAGGCCTCATGTAGAGCTGCTGTTACAGGCTCAGTCATACGCAGGCATGCTTGGCTCAAGGAACAAACCTTGACTGATCATGTCAAAGCTAAATTACTAGACACCCCTCTTCAAAAGGATGTACTATTTAGGGCAAATGCAGAGGAAGTATTACGAAAAATGGAGGAAAAAGCTAAATCAATGCAAACTGTGAAAGAATTTCTGCAGGTTCAACCACCACGTTTTAGTAGAAATTGGCCTTCCAAAAACTGGTCCTTTCCTGCCACGGACAGACCCCAAAGAGGCAGATACAGGCGCCCGAGGGGCAGAGGACAACCACAAGGATCATACAGAGGCAGACAATGGCAAGCTCCTACACAAAGAGGTGGTGAGGACAACTCACAATCTTTCAGAAAGCAAACCCAATGACTTTCCCCTTTGCAGGCCAACCAGGTCTCAAATGGCAGCCCCTTTAGGAGGAAAGCTGGCACTATTCTCAAAAAATTGGCATGTTGTCACAAAGGACAAATGGATCCTGGACATTATAAACAGAGGCTACAAATTTCACTTTCATACCCTTCCAAAAATGAGAGGCATGCCAAAACTGCCACACAATCAAAGGGCAGAGGCACAAAAGCAAATTTCAGATCTTATAAACATGAAAGCTATTCAAGAGGTACCTACACACGAACAAGGTCAAGGTTTTTATTCCAGGCTATTTCTGGTGCCAAGGAAGGGAAAAGATTGGAGACCTATTTTGGATCTTTCCATCCTAAACACATTCCTACTCGTACCAAAATTCAAGATGCGCACTCTACAGCAACTTCTTCCCATGCTGGGCAAGGAGTCTTGGCTGGTAACATTGGACCTCAAGGAGGCATACCTGCATGTCCCAATCAGACAAAATTGCAGAAGATACCTCAGATTTCTTGCAGGTTCAACCCATTATCAATTCTCTGCATTGCCCTTTGGCTTATCTACTGCGCCCAGAGAATTCACGAAATGCCTGGCATCAGTAATTGCCTACTGCAGACTTCAAGGGATACAAATATACCCTTATTTGGACGACTGCCTGATCCAAGCGGACAGCAAGCACATTCTTCTGAAACGTCTGGCTTATGTAATAATGTTATTAAACTCTCTGGGATACACAGTCAACAAAGAGAAATCAAGGCTAATACCCTCTCGAAATATAATTTTCCTGGGTGCCATTTTGGACACAAACACCCAGATGGCCTACCTCACGCCAGAGAAGCAGGGGCAACTAATTCAATATTTCAAAACACTGGCAAATTGCACCAGGCTGACTGCAAGGAAAATCCTGCAGGCTCTGGGATTCATGGCATCTTGCATCTTGCTAATCCCATGTGCAAAGCTGCATATGAGAAAACTACAATGGTACCTAAAAACATATGGTCTCAACACAGCCACAGTTTGGAAACAATAATACCACTACTTCCATGTCTGCAAAAGGAATTTCTGTGGTGGGCTCAAGCATGTCAAGCAAACACAGGTCTTCCATTCAGCAAGCCTCAAGCAAATCAAGTCATCACAACAGACGCCTCGGACTACGCCTGGGGGGCGCACATGACAGACTGGTGCATTCAGGGCAAATGGTCCCAAAAAGAAAAGCACCTTCACATCAATCAAAAAGAAATGCTAGCAGTAATAAATGCTATTATAGCTTTCAAGAACCTTCTACAACCAGGTCAACTATTGATAAGAACGGACAACACCACAGTTATGTGGTACATAAACAAGCAGGGAGGAACACATTCCTATCCCCTATGCAGACTGGCCATATCACTTTGGAACATGGCCATGGATTTACAAATGGAACTACAAGCACAGTACTTACCAGGCAAGGAAAACACGCTGGCAGACAACCTAAGCAGGAATATGACAGATCCACACGAATGGATGTTGCATCCAAAAGTTTTTACAGAAATAATCCAAGAATGGGGAAGGCCAGACATAGATCTCTTTGCCTCCCACAAAAATCATCAATTGACAAAATTCTGCTTGAGGACCTTCCACCCAAAGGCCTGGAGAGTGGACGCTCTCTCTTTCAGCTGGACATCAATGACAGTTTATGCCTTCCCGCCTCTTCCTCTGCTGCCCAAAGTCCTATTGAAGACCAGAGCAGACAGACCGAAGAAGATCCTCATTGCTCCGGACTGGCCAGGGCAACACTGGTACCCACTCCTGAGGAGCCTGACGCATTCCCCTCCATGGACCCTGCCTCTAATGCCTCTTCTTCTGACTCAGCACAGCTTCAAAACTCTGCACAGTCAGCTAAAAACACTCAATCTAGCCGCATGGAAGATTCCTTAGCATCACAGCAGGCCCTACTCTCCAAGGAGGTGCAGGATGTCATTTTGGAGGCCAGAAGGCCATCAACTAGAAAAGCTTACTCCGCAAAATGGAAACGTTTTTGTGTCTGGAATGAGAAAAAGGGCCAGAACCCTGGAAAACTGAATTTACCTCAAATACTACAATATTTGGCTGAACTACTAAGCAGTGGACTTTCATTCTCCTCCATCAAAATCCATGCCTCAGCCATTTCTGCAGAATACAACACTGATCCTCCTTTATTCTCTCACCCTCTTTTAAGACAGTTCCTCAGAGGGGCTAAGAATTTAAGACCTCCAAGGAAACAACCAATACCTGCTTGGGATCTAAATTTCATTCTGGAAAAACTGACTTTGCCTCCTTTTTGAGCCAGCTGCTTCATCAGATTTGCAATATTTGTCCTGGAAAACAGCTTTCCTTCTGGCTATCACTTCAGCTCAGAGTTTCAGAACTACAGGCCCTCATGGCTGTCCAGCCTTTTATCATCTTCCATCAGGACAGAGTTTCATTACGAACCAACCCTTCCTTTATGCCTAAAGTGGTATCCAGGGCAGCTTTAAATCAGGCCATACTTTTACCTACTTTTTATCCCAATCCTCAAAACAAAGGGGAGAGATTACTACATTCCTTGGACATCCACAGGCAACTGCGTTATTATTTGGACAGAACAAAGCCTTTCAGAAAATCAGAACAGCTCTTTGTGGCCTATGCGGTAGGAGCTCCAGGAAAGCCAATTTCCAAGCAGACAATCTCAAAATGGATAGCCCACTGCATACGCTTTTGCTATTCCTTTCATGGCAAAACTGTTCCTACAGGCATTAGAACTCATTCCACCAGGGCCACAGCCACCTCTGCAGCCTTCCTCAGAGGAGTTCCTACCAAGGATATCTTGGAAGCAGCCACTTGGAGTTCTGTGCATACCTTCTCCAAACACTACAACCTAACATTATACTCCAAATCTAGAGCAGGCTTTGCCACTGCAGTCTTGCAGGGCATTTTGGCTCCTCCTAGTTCCACCTAGTGCCTACCACCCCTTTCTTAGCTTTGGGATTCTACCCATCTGTTATGACTGCAGCTGTATGCACGATGAACATAGTACAGTTTTGTACCTACCATAAATGTAGATGTTCGAATGCTAATACAGCTGCAGTCCAGGTTTCCCTCCCTCCTTCCCCTCTAGGGGTATTCTTTTATGGTGTATTTGCTTGCAACTACTGTTTTTTGATTATATTGCATTGCATTACTTCATAATTTTATGTATTGTCTTCCTTCTGGGGGCACCTGACATCTGGGGCAAGAAAAACTGAAGAACATGGCGTCGGCTGGTTCTTTTATACCCCTGTCGCACTGACGTCAGGGAAGAAGCGACGACAACCGACGCCGGACCTAGACTTTGGAATTCGGCCGACCGAGGACCCGCCTGACGGCAGGAGAACCCATCTGTTATGACTGCAGCTGTATTAGCACTCGAACATCTACATTTATGGTAGGTACAAAACTGTACTTTTCACATGTTGAAGTACCAACAGCATATTATGGAACTAATTAAACAAAAAAGGTTGTTGCTTCCAGACTGTACAGAAAATAAAGATTTGCAAGAGTTAATGCATTCTGCAAACCAAGTTAGTAAACAAACTTTGCAGTGAGGTCTGCATTTGTTTGATGCCTTGGAAGCATCTTGCAGGGCTGCTGTCACTGGGTCTGTACTGAGAAGGCATGCTTGGCTGAAGAAACAAATCTTGCCAGACCATGTCAAAGCAAAACTACTAGATGCTCCATTAAACCAGGAACATTTGTTTGGCACAAAAGCAGAGTAAGTTCTTAAAAAGATGGAGGAAAAAGCTGAATCTATGCAAACTGTTAAAGATTTCTTACAGATGCAGCCACCCAGATTCTGTAGGCATTGGCCTTCTAAAAACTGGTCCTTTCCAGTTCCTCCTAGGCAAACCCAGGGGCCACATACCACCAAGACTACAGTCTCAGGGTATGCAGAGATCTAAACAATGGAGTGCTCCCACCTCAGAAACAGGGAGTGGTAAGCCACCCCCTTATGGAAAAAGATCACAATGACTTATCTATCATCCTTCCAAGCCATGCCCACATACTTGCACCCCTAGGAGGAAAACTCGCCCTGCATGCAAAAAACTGGATGTCCATTACCCAGGACTGATGGGTCCTAAACATTGTATCCCAGGGATACAGATTCTACTTCCACTCACTGCCAACCCCAAGCGGGTTGCCAGACCTTCCTCCAAACCAGTGGGCAGAGGCTCAAAAGCAAGTACTTTCTCTTCTCAGTATCAGGGCTATTCAACCTGTTCCAATAGAGCAAAGGGGACAGAGTTTCTACTCCAGACTGTTCCTGGTCCCCAGAAAAGAGGGCTCTTGGCACCCTATCTTGGATCTGCCAATTATCAACACCTTCATGGTGGTCCCAAAATTCAAAATACTTGCACTGCAACATCTTCTTCCTATCCTTGGCTAGCATAGGAAGAAGATGTTGCACTGCAACATCTTCTTCCTATGCTAGCCAAGGATGCCTGGCTAGTCACCCTAGACTTAAAAGAAGCTTATCTGCACATCCCCATAAGGGAATCTTGTAGGAAATACCTCCGCTTCAGGGCAGGCTCTATGCACTATCAGTTTTCTTCACTTCCCTTTGGCTTATCTACTGCACCCAGGGTATTCACAAAGTGCCTGGCTCCAGCCATTGCATACTGCAGGCAGAGAAATATTCAAATTTACCCATACTTGGATGATTGCCTGATTCAGGCAGACAGTCAGGAATTGCTACTTCAGCATCTGGCATTTATACTTCTCTGGGGTACACCATCAATGAAAAGAAATCACAACTGGTGCCCAGCCAAAAGATTGTATTCCTGGGAGCAAGTTTGAACACAGTTTCCCAGATGGCATTCCTCACTCCAGAAAAACAGGTTTATTTGACAAACTACTTCAAACTAATGGCCAGCAAAACCCAGCTTTCTGAAAGAAAAATACTGCAAGCCCTAGGGTTCATGACCTCATGCATTCTACTAATTCCATATGCAAGACTGCATCTGAGGAAACTTCAGTGGTACTTACAAAGTCTCTGGTGTCAACATTTTCAGGACCTGGAAACAGTGATTCCTTACATTCCTTGTCTAAGGGCAGAGTTCCTTTGGTGGTTAGAGGCATGCAACCACAACAAGGGTCTTCCTTTCATTCAACCCCTCACCGCCCAAACCCTGACAGCAGACGCTTCAGACTATGCATGGGGGGGGGGGGGGGGGGCTCACATGGCAGACAAATGCATTCAAGGCAAATGGAGCCCAGGACAAATTCCCCTGCATATCAATCAAAAATAAATGTTAGCTGTACAGAATGCTCTGACAGCCTTCAAATACCTTATCCTTCCAGGACAACAACACAACAACTGATACAGACAGACAACATCACAGTTATGTGGTACATAAACAAGCAGGGGGGAACCCATTCCTACCCACTCTGCAGGTTAGCCATGGCCCTGTGGCACACAGCTCTGAGCAACCAAGTGCACCTGCAAGCTCAATTCCTGCCAGGCAAACAAAATTCACTGGCAGATGACTTAAGCAGAAATCTACTGGACCCACACGAATGGAAACTGGAACCCATCTCATTCAAACTTCTAATCCACAGGTGGACCTCTTTGCCTTCCCCCAAAACCATCAATTGAGAAAATTTTGCACCAGAAATCCTCACAGCAAAGCTTGGAAAGTGGATGCCCTATCTTTTACATGGGAAAAACCTGTCAATTTATGCCTTTCCCCCTCTGCCCCTCCTCTCAAAACTACTACTCAAGATCAAACAGGACAGATGAAGGACAATCCTTATTGCCCCAGACTGGCCACACCAGCACTTGTACCGATTCCTACACAGTCTGACAGCAGTGCCAACCTGGCACCTACATCAGACCCCCTCCCTGCTGTCCCAGCAGGAGGGGCAGATTTTACATCCACAGCTGCAAACCCTGAACCTTGCAGCCTTGCTTATCCCCTGAGTACACCACCAGCAACCCTTAGCAAACAGGTGTTGGACATCATCCTTGAGGCCAGAAGGCCTAGTACTAGAAAATCCTATTCTGAAAAGTGGAAAAGATATTGTTCTTGGAGCCAGTCTCAATGAAAAGACACAGCCGTGCCCACCTTACCTCAAATCCTAGATTACCTAGCATAGCTGCTCCACAGAGGCCTATCCTTCTCATCCGTTAAGATTAATGCCTCTGCCATCTCAGCTCATTACAATACTGAGCCGCCTCTCTTTTCTCACCCTCTCATCAAACAGTTCCTGGGAGGAGCTAACAATTTAAGGCCCCCGAGGAGAGCTCCCACCCCTGCCTGGGACCTTAATTTTTTACTAGAGAAGCTCACACTTCCCCCTTTTGAGCCTGCTGCTGCAGCAGTTAAAATTCCTCTCTTGGAAAACAGCCTTACTTCTAGCCATCACTTCAGCAAGAAGAGTGTCTGAGTTACAGGCACTAATGGCTGTGGAACCCTTCATTATTTTCCATGCTGACAGGGTTTCCCTCAGGACTAACCCTTCCTTTATGCCCAAGGTGTTATCCAGTGTGGCTTTAAACCAATCCATCCACTTATCTACCTTTTTCCCTAATCCTTAGAATAAAGGGTAAAGGATCCTGCATTCCTTGGACGTGCACAGACAGCTCAGGTTCTACCTTGACAGGACTAAACCTTTCAGAAAATCTGACCAGCTGCTAGTCAGCTTTGCTACAGGGGCAGAGGGCAAGCCATTTCAAAGCAAACCATTTCCAAATGGATGACACACTGCATCCATTTCTGCTACAAACACCATGGAAAACCTGCCCCACAGGGGATCAGAACTCATTCCTCTTGGGCTACCTCAACCTCTACAGCATTTCTTAGGGGAGTCCCTACCAGGGACATCCTGGAAGCTGCATCCTGGAGTTCTCTACACATCTTCTCCAAGCATTACCACTTACCTATCTTTTCTAAATCCAGAGCTGGATTTGCCACAGCAGTCTTACAAGGCCTGCTAGCCAGCCCTACTATTTCTTGACTGCCTCCACCCTTCCTCAACTTTGGGAATCAACCCAAGTGTGATGACTGCACCAGTGAAACACGAAGAACATAGTACAGTTGTGTATACTTAACATAAATGTAGATGTTCGAGTGTATTCACTGTTGCAGTCCTGGTTACTCTCCCTCCAGCCCCCTGATTTTTTCTATACTTTCTAACTGTCCTCTTTTTGGCTATATCTTATGGCAATGGTATTTGCTTTTTACTGGAGGTGTTTATGTAATTGCTCCCTATTTTGGGGGCTCCTAACATCTGTGGCAAGAAAAACTGATGTAATGGCGTCGGATGCATGTTTTATACTCCGGACAATCTGACATCATGGAAAAGGCGACAACATCTGATGCAGAAATCCCAAGACTCTGATATTTGGGCCGACTGAGGGCTACCTGCAGGCAGATAACCCAAGTGTGATGACTGCAACAGTTAATACACTCGAACATCTACATTTATGTACTGTACTTTCTGAGAGATTCTCCTTATTTTGTAGTACTTTAACCTTTGTCAGCCATATCTCTTTTTGTTTTATTTTTACCGTATTTTAACTCCACTTTCATTTTATCTCACTTACTAGCTGTAACATCTGGAGTACTTTCTATCTTCCCGGATAGCTTCCTAATAATTTCCTCTACCAGTTCCTTAAACTCCTTGTCTTTAACAGGTAGGTAGGGAAGCCTAGGGTCTCCTCTATACTTCATTTCCCTTTATTTCTATCTTAAATAATTATTTGTGCATGATGTGAAATAGTTATTGGATGTGTATTAAATGGACATGTTCCTGTGAAATATAATTTCTGTCAAGTCTAGCACAGTTATTGGACCTTGGGGAATAATATGTACATTCTTTCAGTGATGTCCTTCATGGATGCATCTGCAGTCATAACAAGTGGGTTGTCCTGTCGTCAGGCAGCCCTGCAGTCGGCCGGATTCCAAAGTCCGGGTCCGGCTTCGGCTGATGTCGCACTCCACCCGACGTCATCTCTGTTGGTCTTCGGGTATATAAGCATCAGCCGACGCCATTTTCCTCAGTCTTTCTTGCCGCGTGGCGCCCGAAGCAGAAGCTGTTCGCAAGTGCCGGTCGGTCGGATCCAGAGATTACTTCTACCGAATACTACTTCGAAGACTTCTAAAGCTAAGTACCCGTTGGGGACTCTTTCTTGCCTCAGCCGATGTCAGAAAAAGTTAACAATTGTTTAACCTGTGGGAAACAAATACCTCATAAAGATTTCCACTCTTACTGTCTGCCTTGTTTAGGCCCAGCCCACGACGTAGCAGCCTGTTCGCCTGTGCCTCTTTCAACCGACGAACGCTTAGGCGTCGGTCGGAGTTTGCAGAACAGTTTTTCGGTTCTGATTTTGCGTACATTATGCCGTCGGATCCTCCGACTACCCAATCTATCAAAACGCAAAGATAAAGACCGACACTCGCGGTCCGCGGTTTCGCCGAAACCACGGTAAAGCAAACATGAGTGTCTCGGTTTCGGCGAAACCGAGAAAACTGATCAAAGTACAGCTGAACCTATTCTTACAACTGAGGCCCCTGCTACAACTCTTGAATCGACCTCAGAAATTTTACCCACTACGGTGGTTGACTTATCAGACACCATCCCCTTGGATGTCTCTACCCCAGCACGTGGTGCTGCTAGGCCTCCAGCAGCCATGTCCATTAAGGCCTTCGCCAGGGCTAAAGCAGCCAAGACTACTAAATCAGTGCCTGTTAAACCCCCACATCCAGGCCCTCTTCTAGTTCTCAAATGCTTTCTTTGGCAGAAGATTTAATTTCTTTAATTAGAGGATCTCAATCTCACCCAGACAGGGCCTCTCAGCCCCAGAGAAGAGACCTAGGGCAGAGCCCCCTGAGCCAGTGTCTTCTGATGATTCTGCTGATGAATCAGACATAACTGACCAGCCAGAGGCTCCCTTCTCCAATTTTGAGGATTCTGATGCTGAAGAATCCATTCCAGCTGCTTCCCCACCAGAAGAATTTTCCTTTGGGGAAACCTTGCATGCCATGCGAGAACAGTTCCAATGGCAGCAACAGGATTTTTCAGACTCCAGAAAAAGACTTAGGACCTTTCTGCACCTCCCACAGCACAGGCCCTTAGCTATACCTCCTGTTCTCTCTGTGGTGGATGATGCTTTCAATGATGTTTGCTCTGCTCCAGATTCTTTACCCCCAGCCCCTGCCAAACCAGACAGATTTTACAGGGTGCCAGATACTCATCACCACCTTTACAAGGCCCCACTTGCAGACCCAGAAACTATATCCCAGGGTCCCAAGGCAGTAGCCGCGACCACAGCTAAACACCCTATTCCTTCTGAAAGGGAAGCAAGGTCATTAGACAGATGGGGTAAAAGGTCTACACTTCAGCTACTCTCTCAGCTAGAGCTTTAAACTGTCAGTTTCACATGATACAATACCAAGAGTTTATGCTTGATCAGTTAACTAAAAACTAACCACTGATGAATCTCTTGATAAGAAATATGTATTAGAGATGGTAAATAACATACAACAGGTTAGCAACCATTCCTTAAAATGTGGCTATGATGCACTGGAGGCTTCATTTAGATCAGCCATGACAGGCACAGTGATAAGAAGGCATGCATGGCTAAAGGAACAAGCTTTACCGGATCATGTTAAAGCTAAGTTGCTAGATGCTCCTATGGACAAGACAAGTTTGTTTGGTACACCTGCCCAGCAGGTTATGAAGAAAATGGAAGAGAAGGCAAAATCTGTTCAAACTGTTAAAGATTTCTTGCAGGTTCAACCCCAAGGTTTAGCAGGAACTGGCCTGCCAAAATTGGTCCTTTCCTGACTCCACAAAATTTCAAAGGGGCAGGAATAGACGTTCCAGAGGCAGAAACCAATCCAGAGGAGGTGCCTACAGAGGACGACAGTGGCAAGGTAACAACAGAGGCACAGACACAGCCACTGCCACTACATCAGCACAACCACAGTGACTTAATCCTAAATCCGCCTACCAGGGAACAAATAGCAGCTCCTCTAGGCGGAAAGTTAACCTTATTTTCAAAGAACTGGCACTACATAACAAAAGACAAGTGGATTTTACAAACCATAGATCAAGGTTACCGGTTTCACTTCCACACTTTACCAGTCAAAGAGGAATGCCAAATCTACCTCCAAATCAAAAACAGAGGCTCTACGCCAGATAATGGAGTTAGCAAACATGAGAGCTGTGGAAAGAGTGCCAACAGCAGAACAAGGAAAGGGGTTCTATTCCAGACTATTCCTAGTTCCAAGAAAGGAAAAAGTTGGAGACCAATTCTCGACCTGTCCACCTTAAATACATACATCATTGTCCCAAAATTCAAAATGCTGACCCTACAGCAACTTCTTCCCATGCTGGGCAAGGAGTCTTGGCTGGTAACTCTAGATCTCAAGGAGGCATACCTGCACGTCCCCATTCGACCAATCTGCAGAAGATACCTCAGATTTCTTGCAGGATCAGAGCACTATCAATTCTCAGCATTGCCCTTTGGCTTATCTACTGCCCAGAGTATTCACAAAATGCCTGGCATCAGTAATCGCCCATTGCAGACTACAGGGAATTCAAATTTACCCATACCTGGACGACTGCCTGCTACAAGGGACAACAAAAGCAAGCTGACAACAGATTTACAAAGGGTCATTTACTTGCTACAAGGACTGGGATACACAGTCAATTTACAAAAGTCAAGGCTGATACCATCCCAAACAAGGACATTCTTGGGAATTGGACACAGTACAACAAATGGCATTCCTGACTACAGAAAAACAAAAGAACTTCCTCTTTACTTCTTGGCACTAACAAAACTGAACAAGTTAACAGCAAGAAAAGTTCTGCAGGCCTTGGGCTTCATGGCATCATGCATAATCTTGGTCCCATTTGCCAGACTACATATGAGGAAACTACAGTGGTACCTAAAGAATTTATGGTCCCAACACAGACACAGTCTAGAAACAGAAATCCCACTAATTCCATGCTTAAAACAGGAGTTCCTATGGTGGGCTCAAGCATGCCAGTCAAACCCAGGCCTACCCTTTCGCAGATGTCAACCAAGCCAGACCATCACAACAGACGCTTCAGACCTAGGATGGGGGCCCACATGCTGGACAAATGCGTGCAAGGATTGTGGACACAGGATCAACTTCACCTGCACATCAATCTAAAAGAAATGCTGGCAGTAAAACTGGCAATCCAAAAGTTCAAACCATTTCTCAAAGAGGGCCAGTTGATGATAAGGACAGACAACACCACAGTCATGTGGTACATCAACAAACAGAGAGGCACTCATTCATACCCCCTATGCAGAATGACCTTGGAGCTGTGGACCCTGGCACTCAGCTACAACATTCAGTTACAGGCAATATTTGTACCAGGGAAAGACAATACTCTAGCAGACATATTAAGCAGAACCACTTCGGATGCCCACGAATGGAAGCTGCACCCGGACATCTTCAAGACCATCTCAAAGAAATGGGGAATGCCACAGATAGACCTATTCGCATTACCTCACAATCACCAGCTCAAAAAATTCTGCACAAGGACATTCCACCCACTAGCATGGAAAGTGGACTCACTCTCCTTCAACTGGAAAGGCCTAACAGCATATGCATTCCCACCTCTTCCTTTGATACACAAGGTACTACTAAAAATCAAGGAAGAACGTCCAAGGATAATCCTGATAGCTCCAAACTGGCCAAGACAACACTGGTACCCACTACTGAAGAGCATGTCTCGAACAATATGTGGCCAATACCCTGATGCCTTTGATGTTAACTCAGAACAACTTCAGCATCATACATCCAAACCTAAAACGCTGCAACTGACTGCATGGAACATCACATAGCAGCAGCTAATCCAGAACTTTCCCAAAGAGTTAAAGACATTATTCTTGAAGCGCAGACCTTCAACAAGAAGGAACTATGCTGGAAAATGGAAAAGGTTTGTCATTTGGAGTACGGAAAGAGGAAAAGATGTGTCAATCATAGATATGCCTAACATTCTGGAGTATCTGGCCGAACTTCTTCATTCAGGCCTGTCCTACTCCTCCATCAAGATACATGCATCAGCTATTTCAGCAGAATACAGCTTTGATCCACCTGTTTTTTCGCACCCTTTGCTCAGGCAGTTCCTCAGAGGAATCAAGAATGTAAAACCTCCAAGGAAACCACCGTTACCAGCTTGGGATTTAAACTTTGTGCTAGAAAAGTTGACACTATCACCCTTTGAACCAGCAGCAACAGCAGACCTACAACACCTGTCATGGAAAACTGCTTTCCTACTAGCAATTGCTTCAGCAAGGAGGGTTTCAGAACTTCAGGCCTTAATGGCAGTGCAACCCTTCCTAATCTTCCACCAAGATAGAGTGTCCATGAGGACTAATCCTACATTTATGCCCAAGGTGGTATCCAGAGTGTCTTTAAACCAGGCAATCCACCTACCTACCTTCTTTCCCAACCCACAAAACAGAGGGAAAGAATACTGCATACCTTGGATGTACATAGACAGCTACGCTACTACTTGGACAGAACAAAAATAGCAGAAAGACTGACCAACTTTTTGTAGCCTATGCAACAGGAAGGGAAGGAAAAGCTATTTCCAAACAGACAATCTCCAAATGGATAGGAAATTGCATACGATACTGTTACTCCTTCCATGGAAAACCAATTCCACAGAACATAAGACCTCATTCTACAAGGGCAACAGCCACTACCACAGCCTTCTTACGAGGAGTGGCAACCAAAGACATTATTGAGGCTACTTGGACCTCCGTGCATACATTTGCCAAGCATTATAATTTGCCTCTATATTCCAGATCCCGAGCAGGGTTTGCCACTGCTGTACTGCAAGGGATCCTAAACACACCATAATCTACTTTTATCCTCCTCCCTAGTTGGCTATGGTATTCTACCCAGTTGTTATGACTGCAGATGCATCCATGAAGGACATAGTACAGTTTTGTACCTACCATAAATGTAGATGTCCGAACTGGATAGCATCTGCAGTCAGGATTACCCTCCCTCCTTCCCCTCTGTGGTACTCCTAGGGTGTTTACCCTCCTAATAGCTAGCTGTTGGGGAGTCTTTATGGTGTATTTGTTTGTATATATGTACATATATGCTTATTGTTGTGTTTACCTCTATCTATTTGGAAACATTGGCATCTATCCAAATTTTAGCCTGCAAGAGGGCTACTGGCATCTGGGGCAAGAAACACTGAGGAAAATGGCGTCGGCTGATGCTTATATACCCGAAGACCAACAGAGATGACGTCGGGTGGAGTGCGACATCAGCCGAAGCCGGACCCGGACTTTGGAATCCGGCCGACTGCAGGGCTGCCTGACGACAGGACAACCCACTTGTTATGACTGCAGATGCTATCCAGTTCGGACATCTACATTTATGGTAGGTACAAAACTGTACTTTCCTGCTACTGAATTGATGTCTTTCATATTTCATACCATATATTTTCATAAATTTCGTCAGAAATCTACTCTTTTTTATACATTTCCCTTCTAGGCCCCCCCGATACATCCTCATTGTTGGAAATCAAATTCCACTCTCTATATGTAAGTAATATTCCCCGCTGAAAGCTGATTATATTCCCCAAAATTTGTAAGCTCAAAATTAGCAGTTTTAGGTGGAACATAAGGAACATAAATACATGCTAGTGTAACCCTCATCTCCTGCCAGTAGTCCCTTCCTACTGTAAATCTGCCGTTATTATCTTTTTTTCATCTTCTATCAGTACTACAGCTCTTCTGGTAATTAGTTATCAGTACTCTTATCCTTTATCCTTGGTATTCTGCAGAGCATCCACCCTGAAATCATTTATCTATCAAGTTGTCATGTTATATTCTTTGCAGATGTGTCTCCTGTAGCATTGCTATTTGAACTCTGCATTTCTTAAAGTAAACAGTTATTCTTTCCTTTTTGTCTATACCTTTGAAAACGTTGACATTCCAAGATAATATAGAGTGAGTCACTGTTATGGTAAGAAGTCATTATTTCGCCTATTATATATGGCAGCTTTTTTAAATATCTTAATCCCAGCTTTTGTGACCCATACACCCATTAATGTTTGTCAGGTTAATCCTTTATACATTTTTTTCATATCGGCATTAGAACTTATGTCACATTTTACAAGACTTTTTGTTTTAATAAAAAACCCTCAATCAAGAAACCAAATGCACCCCAGAGCACATTAACTTAATCCAAATGTACATAACTGTACATCTTCAAATAATGAAGTCTAACCCCCTCTCTAAGGGAACATTTGTGCCAAATAGCTGATAACACAGGCCCTAGTGAATGTGAAACTGAAGTTGTCCATGCTAAGATGTATGTTATTGCCTGTGCTGCGTATTACATTAATTGGTGTCTTTTCTTTTTTTTTTCCTTTATCCCCCCCCCGTGTGAAAACTATTTGCATACTTTCAGAAATCTTTAACTTATAGACATGAAAAAACAGTGTCCTGCCTTTTATTGCCATATTTTCAGCTTGAATCCATGGAAAAGAAAGAGAGAGAAAAAAAAAGATAAATGAAGTCCTCTGTTGTAGTCTGAAAGACTAGCTAAAACATGTATTGCCAAAGGAAAACTTTTCATTATATTAATTGTTCTCATATTTACTTGTTTCCACTTAGAATTTATTAGAGTAAGCCAAGAGTCTTAATCCAGACATTCACCTATGCAGAAGTGCAAAAAAAAAATATCAGCTCTACATATGTTATGAGATTACAGCCTATTAACTTAAGCATACATTTGTCTAGCTTTTCTTCTTGTTTTGCATTGTAATGCCTACATTTTTCGTACAAAAAAAACAGGCATGTAAGGGAAGAGGAAGGGGAAAAAAGGAATCTGTTTACTTTAACTTTATCACATAGAAGAACAACTAAAATACTGTACCATAAAATGTGCAGTTTATCTTATGAAAAGTTTCATAGAAATACTGTTAAGAAAATGTTTTACTTGCAGTTAACCTTTTTCTTCCTCCTCCTCTGAGTCCTTCCAAATAGTAATATCATGAAGTGAGGCAAATGTCTTTCAGTTCCACATGAAGGTAAATACCTGGTAGCTACAGACAAGGCTCCGAATACAAAAGGAACAGCAGAACTATAACCCTTCTTAAGTAATTTAGAAGTCTGGGGCGTGCTCAGTGTGCGCGCTTAAGGAAAATTGTGTTTTGTGCAGGGAGCTGCATCTGAAAATGCTGTGAGTCCATCTTTGCTCTTAGTGACCATCCCTCTCCCGAGTCAGTGGTGAGGAGTGAGTCTTCTTGATTGCTGGTCTGGAGTAGGGACCTGTCAGAGATGCTGTTTGGGGTGTTCTGTAAGCTTTTTTCTAAATCTGAAGTAACCTATTCTTTTCACTTCTGGTGGTAGATGGTTCCAGTTAGATAAGGTGACCTTACCTCACATTTTCACAATAGGGAAAACAAAGAGGGGCAGTATGTAGTCTAGTCTTGGGATTAGAAGGGACCTAAGCCCTAGGTATGGATGCATCAGACCTGGTTTGGAGAATATACACAGGGCCTTTTCAGGTTCAGGAGAGAAGGATGTAAAAGAGAAAATAAAAAGTATATCAACATTAAAGAAATGTATGTAATCTTAGCCCTTCAGGTCTTCAGCATTGCAAGCCAGGAGTCTTCAAGCTAATTACATACAACACATTTGGTCATGTGGCCAGTGGGGTTATCAAAAAAGACCAGATTTTGCCTTTCTTTGTAGTACTGTGGTGAGTATCCTTACCTGTCACATGGTAGACTGGGATTCAGTTCTCTAATGGAGTGTTGTTTCTTTTGGTCTGGCAGTAAGCGCTGAGGATTATAAGGGTATGAGCTGTTAAGCTGCAGCCTGTAGTCCAGGGTTTGTTTCCTTCAGCCTTGGTTTTGTCTGCTGTGTGATTCTGAAGTCTCATAATCAGACAGTGCTCTTGGGCAGATGGTAAAAATGGGGTAAGTTTCTCAGTGATCTCCTGGACTGTTTGTAGTAACTACCTGTAAACGTCTAAACAAGCAGTAGGCAGTTGGTCTTACAACTGTGCAGGATGGTTGTGGTCAAATGAAGCCTATCTGTCCAGAAAATCTTTTATAATCTTTATTCATTCTCACAAAGGAGAATGCATTTACAGTCTGCTTTAGGATCCAAAAATCCCCATGAATGGAGGTTGTATCCTTAGATTTACCCCTATGTCACAAGTCCTGGGGGCTCTTCCTGAAATGGGCCTTTTTTGTACTTCTCTTAGGAAAGTAATAGTACATCTAAGTTGGGACTGTAGTAGGAGACAGCAAAGGCAAAGAAACTGTCAACCAACGCAAAAAGCAGAGAGAAGCAGTAACTGTCCTCCTCAGACAGCATTCCAGACCAGACTTTGACCCAAGCCACTAGAGAAGGAAAAATGGAGGATTTTCAGGAAGGGGTACCC
The DNA here is from genome assembly GCF_019279795.1 of Protopterus annectens. Classification (NCBI taxonomy): domain Eukaryota; kingdom Metazoa; phylum Chordata; order Ceratodontiformes; family Protopteridae; genus Protopterus; species Protopterus annectens. The sequence goes on from NC_056727.1 coordinate 448,530,382, forward strand.
TTACCCCTGGCTAGCAATCCAAGGAAGAAGACAACCAACAGTTGTGCTATATTTATGTTGCGATCACTGTGGTCCTGAATACTGGAACAGTTCCCAGAGCTTCAAGATAAGGAGGTGGCCTGAAAAGTGTGGCTGGATTTCAGAATGCCCTGAAGAATGGCCATAGCAAAGTCAGTTCTAGCCATGGAGTCAATGCCAGAAGATATGTCCAAGTGCCTGCTTCCAGAATAGGTTGAGTTCTAAATCACTTAAGAAGGGTTATAGATATTCTTCGTGTTTCACTGTTGCAGTCATTACATTTGGGTAATCTGCTGGCAGGTTGCCCTCAGTCGGCCTGATTAACAAAGTCTTGGGTCCTGCGTCGGTTGCTGTTCCTTCTTCCTCGACGTCAGGTCATCAGGGGTATAAAACATGCAGCCGACACCATTACATCAGTCTTTCTTGCCGTGCAGTGCCCAAAGCAAAAGCAGTTCGCAAGTGCCGGTCAGCCGACTCCTGAAATTTTCGTACTCGAGTTTCAGAACCGAAGTCTTCAACTAAAGTTAAGTACCCCGTTGGGGAAACTTTTTCTTGCTCCTTACCGATGTCAGTAAAAGTTAATAATTGCATTACTTGTGGGAAGCAAATACCTCATAAGGATTTTCATTTGTACTGTATTCCTTGCCTAGGCCCTGACCACAACATGCCTTGCTGTCGGTTTTGTGCTAAATTAATCAACGCACGATTAAACTTCGGTATATTTTTGCTTCTAAATATTTTGGCTCAAGATTTAACTATCCAGAATTGTCATCGGTTAGCAATCCGACTACCGGAATACCTATAAAGCACAAAGAAAAAGACAGAGACAGACTGTCGGGGTCCAAAACAGACGACGACGCTTCTCCTAAGCCAGTCGCCTGTACTCAGTGAAGTGCTTTTGCAGCCCCTGATACCCACTACTTTTGATTCTCAGGCCTCTACTGAGACACATTCGGAGTCCAATATGCCGCGAGATGCTTTAAGTATTGAACCCGTGGATGTCTCTACCTTAGATGGGTCTGGAGCCGCTGTGCAGGCACTGGTTTCTGAGGGTGTTTTCAGGCCTAAAGATTTGTATATTAAACCAACGCCAACTTCAGAACTAGGCCAAAATCTACTTCTGTGTCTAAAAAACCGACGCTTGGGCCACGTGTACAGGCCCCAATGCCTAAAAAACAAATGATCAAAATAGCTGAAGATTTAATTACCTTGATCAGGGGTAGCCATCCCCCTCCTGCTAAGAGGCTTAGGCAAGGCACTGACTATGAATTTTCAGATCAGGTTTCTATTTCTTCTGATTCTTCTTCTGAACAGGATTTATCTATACCTACTTATGAGGACTCTGATGCAGAAGATTCCATCCCTTCTGCTTCTCCCCCTGAGGATTTCTCTTTTGGAGAAATTTTACATACCTTAAGGGAACACTTCCACTGGGAAAGTCAGGATTTCTCTGAATCTAAAAAGAGACTTGGGGATTTTCTTCTTGTTCCTCAGCATAGGCCTTTGGCTATACCTCCTGTTCTAGACATTGTTGTTGATGTTTTTTTTAGAAAACATTATGACTCCTGATTCTCTGCCTCCGGCTTCTAGTAAACCAGACAGATACTACAGGGTCTACTTAAACAGAAAATGATGTTGATCTCTGTGTGGAAAATAAAGAGTTGCAGGATTTATTACATTCAGCTGAACAAGTTGGAAAACGTACTTTGCAATGTGGTTTTGATTCTTTGAAGGCCTCTTGCAGGGATGCTTAACTGGATCTGTGATAAGAAGCCATGCTTGGCTCAAAGAGCAAAATCTGCCTGACCATGTTAAAGCAAAATTATTGGATGCTCCTTTACAACAGGACAGTCTCTTTGATAATAAGGCTGAAGAAGTTTTAAAAAAGATGGAAAGTAAAGCTAAATCTATGCAAACTGTGAAAGATTTCATACAAGTGCAGCCACCCAAATTTAGTAGTCACTGGCCTACTAAGAACTGGTCCTTTCCAGTTCCCTCGAGAGCCACTCAAGTCAAATCCAGACATTCCAAAGGCTCCAGGTTTCAGTCACAAGGATCTTTTAGAACAAAACAGTGGGGTGCCTCCACCTCCAAACCTGGAAGCAACAAGGCACCTCCCTATGGTAAACAGTCTCAATGACTTTCCTCTAACAATCGCCAAGCACTTTTTGGCCGCCCCTTTGGAGGGAAAACTGGCACATCATGCACGAAACTGGCAACTGATTACCCAGGACAGATGGGTTTTAAATATAGTATCCCATTTCCACACGTTGCCATTCCCAAACGGATGGCCAGATCTGACTCCAAATCAGTGGGCAGAGGCTGAGAAACAAGTTCTGTCCCTCATGAATATGGGGGCTATTCAACCAGTACCAGAAGAGGAAAAGGGACAAGGTTTCTATTCAAGACTTTTCCTGGTACCCAGAAAAGACAAATCATAGCGTCCAATTCTGGACTTCTCCATTCTAAATACATTTCTGGACATTCCAAAATTCAAGACGCTGACTCTTCAACAGTTACTACCTATGCTAGGCAAAGATGCCTGGTTGGTAACTCTAGACTTAAAAGAGGCTTACCTGCATATCCCAATCAGGGAATCTTGCAGAAGATACTTCCTCTTCAAAGCAGGCTACTTGCATTACCAGTTCTCTGCTGCACTACCCTTTGGCTTATCTACTGCACCCAGGGTCTTCACAAAGTGCCTGGCACCAGTAATTGCATTTTGCAGGCAAAGAAATATTCAAATTTATCCATACCTGGACGATTGTCTAATTCAGGCAGAAAACAAGGACACTCTTCTAAAGCATCTGGCGTTTGTAAAAAGGGTTCTAACTTGTCTAGGGTGCACCATAAACAAAAAGAAATCACAACTGGTACCCTCTCAAAAAATTACATTCCTTAGTGCAAGCTTGAATACAACTGCCCAGATGACTTACCTTACGCCAGAAAAGCAAATTCAATTGATGACTTACTTCAAACAGGTGGCCACAAAAACCCAGCTATCTGCAAGACAAATTCTGCAGGCCTCGGGGTTCATGGCCTCCTGCATTCTTCTAATTCCATATGCAAGACTGCATATGAGGAAACTTCATTGGTACCTAAAAAGTTTATGGAGTTAACATTGTCACAGTCTGGAAACAATGATTCCTGTTATACCTTGCCTGCAACTAGAGTTCCTATGGTGGGCAGAGGCCTGCCACCAACACAAGGGACTGCCATTCACTCCAGCCCCTGCTGCCCAAACCCTAACAACAGACGCATTAGACAATGCTGGGGGGGGGGGGGCGCATCTGGCAGGGAAATGCATTCAGGGCAAATGGAGCCCAAATCAAATGCACCTGCATATCAAACAGAAAGAGATGCTAGCTGTACAGAATGTTCTGACAGCCTTCAAGGACTACCTTCATCCAGGACAACTACTGATAAAGACAGACAACACCACAGTCATGTGGTACATAAACAAGCAGGGGGGAACACATTCCTACCCCCTTTGCAGACTAGCCATGGCATTGTGGAACACGGCCTTGACCTATCAAATACAACTACAAGCTCAATTCCTGGCAGGAAAGCTAAATACTCTGGCAGACGAACTAAGCAGAAATCTTATGGACCCACATGAATGGAAACTGGAACCACAAGTTTTCAACATGTTGACATGCAAATGTTGGAGCCCAGACATAGATCTTTTTGCCTCACCCCAGAACTATCAGTTGGACAAATTTTGCACAAGAATTCATCACAAAAAAGCTTGGAAAGTGGATGCTCTATCATTCAGCTGGAAAAACCTATCAGTTTATGCTTTTCCCCCTCTGCCTCTGCTCTCCAAAGTCCTACTAAAAGTCAGACAGGGCAAACCAAAAATGATTCTGATTGCTCCAGACTGGTCTCGCCAACACTGGTACCCACTCCTGCACAATGTGTCACACCTTCGTCCGTGGCACCTGCCTCAGACACCTTACCTACTGTCTCAGCAGAACTACCAAACTCTGCACACTCAGCTCCAAACTTTGAATTTTGCAGCGTGGCTAATCAGCTAATTTCACCCTTGGCATCTCTCAGCAAACCTGTGATGGATGTCATTTTGGAGGCTAGAAGGCCTAGTATTAGAAAATCTTATGCTGACAAATGGAAAAGATTCTGTGCCTGGAACGAATCACAAGGAATAAGCACAGCAGTGCCCAATATTCCTCAGATTCTGCAATACTTAACTGAGATGCTTCACCAGGGCCTATCTTTTTCTTCCATAAAAATCCATGCCGCTGCCATTTCAGCTCATTACAACACAGAACCTCCCCTCTTCTGTCATCCTCTGCTAAAGCAGCCAAAAATTTAAGACCTCCCAGGAGGGCACCAACTCCTGCATGGGACCTCAATTTTGTTTTGGAGAAACTCACTCTACCTCCTTTTGTGCCAGCTGCTACTGCGGACCTAAAATTTCTCTCTTGGAAAACAGCTTTCCTTTTAGCAGTCACTTCAGCTAGAAGGATTTCAGAATTATAGGCTCTTATGGCAGTGGAGCCTTTCATTATTTTTATCCGGACAGGGTGGCTGTCAGGACCAGTCCATCCTTTATGCCTAAAGTGGTATCCAGTGTGGCTCTTAATCAGACCATTTATCTGCCAACTTTCTTTCCCAATCCACAGAAAAAGGGTGAGCGGATTCTGCATTCATTGGATGTACACAGACAACTTAGATTCTACTTAAACAGGACAAAATCTTTAAGAAAATCTGAACAACTTTTGGTGGCATTTGCTGCAGGGGCAGAGGGAAAGGCTATTTCAAAACAGACTATTTCCAAATGGATAGGCTATTGTATTTGTTTCTGCTATATGCACCATGGTAAACCTATCCCCAAGGGGATCAGATCTCATTCCACCAGGGCTGCATCTACTTCTGCAGCCTTTCTCAGAGGAGTTCCTACCAGAGACATTCTAGAAGCTGCTACTTGGAGCTCAGTTCATACGTTCTCCAAACATTACCATTTATCTCTCTTCTCTAAATCCAGAGCTGGTTTTGCCACTGCTGTCCTGCAGGGCCTTATAGCTGCTCCTAATGCTGTATAAATCCATCCTCCCAATCATAGCTTTGGGATTGTACCCAAATGTAATGATTGCAACAGTGAAACATGAAGAACATATTACAGTTGTGTACACTTGCCATAAATGTAGATGTTCAAGTGTATTCACTGTTGCAGTCCTGGTTACCCACCCTCCAGCCCCCTGTTTTTCTCTAGCTATACCTCTCCTTTCTTTTAGTATGATTAAAAGCCTTTTTGGTGTATTTGCTTTTGTTTGGAAGTATATGATCATCGTGTTACACTGCTGCAGTCATTACACTTGGGTTATCCTGCCATCAGGCGGTCCCGCAGTCGGCCAGAGTTCCAAAGTCTTGGTCCAGCGTCGGTTGCTGTCGCCTCCTCCCTGATGTCAGTGCGACAGGGGTATATAAGATGCAGCCGACGCCATTTTCTTCAGTCTTTCTTGCCGTGCGGTGCCCGAAGCAGAAGCAGTTCACAAGTGCCGACTCCTGAGATTTTCATTCCGAATCCGGAACCGAAGGCTTCTAAAAAAGCTAAGTACCCCGTTGGGGAAACTTTTTCTTGCCTCAGACCGATGTCAGTAAAAGTTAATAACTGTATTTCTTGTGGGAAGCAAATACCTCCATGCCTAGGCCCAGACCACGATGTCACTGGTTGTCGGTTTTGTGCTAGGTTTAACAAGCGCACTATTAAACGGTTTAATTTTGCCCGACATTATTTTGGTAGAAAATTCAATTACACCATGCCGTCGGAAACTCCGACGACCGCAATGCATAAAAAGCGCAAGGACAAGGACAGGCATCCGAGGCCCAAAACGGACGATGAGGCCTCTTCTAGGCCAGTCGCCGGTTCTCCGGTTTTCAGCGAGGCGCCTACGCAGCCCCTGACGACCGCTTCCACAGACTGCCACCGACTCCCATGTGGAGCTGGCTGGGCCTTCGGACACACTAGGCCTTCAGTTTACCAATCCTAAGCCTACAGAGGAAACCGAAGTAGCTGAGCAATCCACAGCTACATAGGGTGTTTTCAGACCTACCCAGTTAACTATTAAAAACCCTCTGTTAAGTCTAAGCCCCCCTTAAAGGCTAAGAAACAGACACAGCTCTCTCCAGAACAGGCTTCCATGCCTAAGAAACAAATGCTAAAAATGGCCGAGGACCTTATCACCCTGATCAGGGGGTCCCATCCCCCTCCTGATAAAAGGCCCAGGCAGGATGCAGACTATGAATCTTCTGACCAGGTGTCCATTTCCTCTGACTCTTCCTTGGACTTAGGATATTCTTTACCCCCTTATGAGGATTCTGATGCTGAGGAATCAATTCCATCAGCCTCTCCACCTGAGGATTACTCCTTTGGGGTGACCTTACATACCATGAGAGAGCATTTCTATTGGGAAGGCCAGGATTACTCAGAATCCAAGAAAAGACTCAGAGACTTCCTTTTCTTGCCCCAACACAGACCCCTTGCTATCCCACCAGTTTTAGACATTGTGGATGATGTGTACACTGAATCCAGTTTTGAACCCTGACTCCTTACCCCCAGCCCCAGTTAAACCTGATAGATATTACAGAGTCCCTCACACTCACAAATTTTTGTACAAAAGCCCTGTTGCTGACCCTGAAACTATTTCTCAGGGACCTAAAGGGATTAAGGCCTCATCAGCAAAAAACCTAGTTCCCTCTGACAGAGATTCCAGAGCATTAGACAAATGGGGAAAGAAGGTATATATGTCTTCAACTTTAGCAATGAGAGCCTTGAATTGCCAGTTTCACATGCTAAAATATCAGCAATTTTTGATGTCTCAGTTAAGATGCTTCCAGATTCAGATCCTCCTAACTTCAAAGAAATGCCGGATTTATTGCATGCAGCTGAACAAGTAGGAAAACATACTTTGCAATGTGGGTTTGATTCCTTAGAGGCCTCCTGTAGAGCAGCAGTTACAGGCTCTGTCATTAGAAGGCATGCTTGGTTAAAAGAACATACGTTACCAGATCATGTTGAGGTCAAACTATTGGAAGCACCTTTACAGCGGGATGTGCTGTTTGGAGTTAAGGCAGAGGAGGTATTAAAGAAGATGGAGGATAAGGCAAAATCTATGCAAACGGTGAAAGATTTCTTACAGGTTCAGTCTCCTCGTTTTAGCAGAAATTGGCCAACAAAGAATTGGTCCTTTCCAGTCACAGATAAACCTCAAAGGGGCAGATACAGACGTCCAAGAGGTAGAGGTCAGACGCAAGGCCCTTACAGGCCTCGACAATGGGGCACACCAGGCCAAAAAGAAGGGGAAGACAGGCCTCAACCTTATAAAAAACAGCCTCAATGACTTTCCACTACAGCTGCCAAACAGCTCTCTCTTGGCAGCACCCTTAGGAGGAAAACTGGCACTTTTCTATCACAACTGGCATTGCATCACCAAAGACAAATGGGTTCTCAACATTGTATCTCAAGGTTACAGGTTCCATTTCCACTCCTTTTCAAGGTTAAAAGGAATGCCAAATCTGCCACCAAATCAATGGGCAGAGGCTCAAAAACAGATTACAGCACTCATGGACATGAGAGCTATTCAAAAGGTACCAACACAGGAACAAGGACAAGGATTTTATTCAAGACTCTTTCTGGAGACCCATTCTGGACCTTTCTACACTAAACACTTACCTGGATGTTCCGAAATTCAAGATGTTGACACTACAGCAGCTTCTTCCCATGCTGGGTAAGAAAGCTTGGCTCGTGACTTTGGACCTCAGAGAGGCATACCTGCATGTCCCTATCAGACAAAATTGCAGAGGATACCTTAGAGTTCTAGCTGGTTCAATGCACTATCAATTCTCCGCACTGCCCTTTGGCTTATCTACTGCGCCCAGGGTCTTCACAAAGTGCCTGGCACCAGTAATTGCATTTTGCAGGCAAAAAGGAATTCAAATTTATCCATACCTGGACGACTGCCTGATTCAAGCAGAGAGCAAGGACATTCTACTAAAGCATCTGGCGTACGTAAAAAAAGTTATTAAGTTGCCTGGGGTACACAGTAAACGAAAAGAAATCAAAACTAGTGCTCTCACAACAGATAATATTCCTGGGTGCCAGCTTGAACACAACAGCCCAGATGGCTTATCTCACGCCAGACAAGCAAGGACAACTGACTCAATATTTTCAATTAATGGCAACAAAGACCCAACTCCCTGCAAGAAACATTCTGCAGGCCTTGGGCTACATGGCATCTTGCATACTACTAATTCCATATGCCAGACTGCATATGAGAAACTACAGTGGTACTTAAAGAGTGTATGGTCTCAACACTGTCAAAGTTTGGAAACGGTTATACCACTAATTCCTTGCCTACAACAGGAGTTTCGATGGTGGGCACAAGCTTGTCACCTCAACAAGGGACAGCCTTTCACTCAACCCACAGCCAGGCAAACACTGACAACAGATGCATCGGATTACGCCTGGGGAGCACACATGGCAGGAAAATGTATCCAGGGCGAGTGGCCCACTGAGCAAAGACATCTCCACATCAATCAAAAAGAGATGCTAGCTGTACAAAATGCTATTATAGCTTTCAAGGACCTACTGCATCCAGGACAATTACTGTTAAAGACATACAACACCACAGTTATGTGGTACATAAACCAGCAAGGGGGCACACACTCCTACCCCCTCTGCAGACAAGCCATGACCTTGTGGAACACAGCTCTAAACTACCAAGATGTCCTTCAAGGATGCATCTGCAGTCTTTACAAATGGGTTGTCCTGTCATCAGGCAGCCCTTCGGTCGGCCGGATTCCAAAGTCTGGGTCTGGCTTCGGCTGGTGTCGCACTTCACCCGACGTCATTGCGGCAGTTCTTCGGGTATAAAGGCATCAGCCGACGCCATTTTCCTCAGTCTTTCTTGCCGCATGGCGCCCGAAGCAGAAGCTGTTCGCAAGTGCCGGTCGGTCAGATCCAGAGATTACTACTACTGAATATTACTTCGAAGACTTCTATAAAGCTAAGTACCCCGTTGGGGACTCTTTCTTGCCTCAGCCGATGTCAGAGAAAGTGAATAACTGTTTATCTTGTGGGAAACAAATACCTCATAAAGATTTCCACTCCTATTGCATTCATTGTTTAGGCCCAGACCACGACGTAGCAGCTTGTCTAGCCTGTGCTTCTTTTAACCGACGGACGCTTAGACGTCGGTCGGAGTTTGCTGAACAGCTTTTCGGCTCCGATTTTGCCTATATTATGCCGTCGGATCCTCCGACTACGCAAATTACCAAAAGCAAAGAAAGGACCGACACTCGCGGTCGCGGTTTCTGCGAAACCGCGGTTAAGCAAACCACAGTGTCTCGGTTTCGGCGAAACCGAGCAAGCGTTCTTTCTTCAGCGAAATCATGCCTTCTACCGAGGCCTCTTCTAACCTGGTAGAACGGCTTCTGAAATCCAACCTTCTGTTGCGGTTTCACAGGATTTATCAGACACCATTCCCTGGATATTTCCACCCTGCGTGGAGCTGCTAGGCCTCCTGCAGCTATGTCTATTAAGGCCTTTGCCAGGGCTAAAGCAGCCAAAGCATCAAAACCTGTGCCTGCCAAGCCCCTCTCACAGGCCCAGCACCAGCTCCCATATGCTTTCTTTGGCTGAGGATCTCATCTCTTTAATTCATGGAGCCCAGCCTCATCCAGACAGGGCCTCTCCCTCCTCCAGAAAAGAGGCCTAGAGCAGAGCCCCCTGAGCCAGTATCCACAGATGATTCCTCTGATGACTCAGAACATACAGACCCTCCTGAGGTTTCTTATTCTCCTTACGAAGACTCTGATGCTGAAGAGTCCATCCCTTCAGCCTCTCCTCCTGAGGAATTTTCCTTTGGGGAAACCTTGCATGCTATGAGGGAACAATTTCAGTGGCAGGGCCAAGATTTCTCAGACTCCAGAAAAAGGCTTAGGACCTTTCTACATTTGCCACAGCATAGGCCTAAAGCTATACCTCTAGTTCTTTCTGTTGTTGATGATGCATTTAATGATGCTTGCACTGCTCCTGATTAATTACCTCCGGCTCCTGCTAAGCCCGATAGGTTCTACAGGGTCCCGGACACTCATCACCATTTATATAAGGCTCCTTTTGCAGATCCAGAGACTATCTCCCAGGGTCCTAAAGCTGTAGCAGCTACTTCTACTAAAAACTCCCTCCCCTCTGAAAGGGAATCCAGGTCCTTAGAGAGATGGGGTAAAAAAGTTTACACCTCTGCTACTTTGTCAGCTAGAGCTTTGAACTGCCAATTTCATATGATTCAATATCAAGAGTTTATGCTTGACCAGTTGACTAAAAAGCTGTCCTCTGAAGAATCTTTAGATAAAAAGTATGTTCAAGAAATGGTACATAACATACAGCAGGTTAGTAACCATTCTTTAAAATGTGGCTATGATGCACTGGAGGCTTCCTTTAGATCAGCCATGACTGGCACAGTTATCAGGAGGCATGCATGGTTGAAAGAACAGGCATTACCAGACCATGTCAAATCTAAGCTTTTGGATGCACCTATGGACAAGGTCAATTTATTTGGTTCACCTGCACAGCAGGTACTAATAAAGATGGAAGAGAAGGCAAAATCTGTACAAACTGTGAAAGATTTCTTACAAGTTCAACCTCCAAGGTTTAGCAGGAACTGGCCCTCCAAGAATTGGTCCTTTCCGGACTCCTCTAAGGCACAAAGAGGCAGGAATAGGCGCTCTAGAGGCAGAAACCAATCCAGGGGTGCCTACAGGGGACGCCAGTGGCAAGGTAACAACCAGCGAGGCACGGATACAGCCACCACCACTACAACAACTCAGTCACAGTGACTTGGCGGTGGCACCGCCTACCAGGGAACAATTAGAAGCACCCTTAGGCGGAAAGCTAACCTTATTTTCAAAAAACTGGCATTGCATTACAAGAGAAAAATGGATTTTGCAAACTATAGACCAAGGTTACAGGTTCCATTTCCATACTCTACCAGGAAAGAGAGGAATGCCAAACCTACCACCTACTCAAAGGACAGAAGCTCTAAAGCAAATATCTCAATTATTAAGAATGAGAGCTGTGGAAAAGGTACCATCTATGGAGCAAGGAAAGGGATTTTACTCCAGGCTCTTCCTGGTACCAAGAAAAGAAAACAAATGGAGGCCTATTCTAGACCTGTCCGCTTTAAACACATTCCTCATTGTTCCAAAATTCAAAATGCTGACCCTACAGCAGCTTCTTCCCATGCTGGGCAAGGAGTCTTGGCTGGTAACTCTAGATCTCAAGGAGGCATACCTGCATGTCCCCATAAGACCAATTTGCAGAAGATACCTCAGATTTCTTGCAGGATCAGAGCATTATCAATTCTCAGCATTGCCCTTTGGCTTATCTACTGCGCCCAGAGTGTTCACGAAATGCCTGGCATCAGTAATCGCTCATTGCAGACTTCAGGGGATTCAAATCTATCCCTACCTGGACGACTGCCTGATACAAGCAAACAACAAAATCAAACTAACAGAAGACTTACAAAGAGTCATTTACCTGCTGCAAGCCCTGGGATATACAGTCAATACAAAAAAGTCAAGGCTGATTCCATCCTAAGAATAACCTTTCTGGGTGCAGAACTGGACACATCAAAACAAATGGCATTTCTAACTGCAGAAAAGAAAGAACAACTTCCTCTCTACTTCTTGGCATTAACAAAGCAGAACCATCTAACTGCAAGAAAAGTGCTGCAAGCTCTAGGCTTCATGGCATCCTGCATAATACTGGTCCCTCATGCCAGGCTGCATATGAGAAAGCTACAGTGGTACCTAAAGAATTTGTGGTCCCAGCACAAGCACAGTCTAGAAACCAAAATTCCAATGATCCCATGCCTGAAGCAAGAGTTCCTATGGTGGGCTCAGGCCTGACAATCAAACACAGGATTGCCCTTCTGCAAAAGTCAACCAAGACAAACCATCACGACAGATGCCTCAGACCTCGGTTGGGGGGCACACATGCTGGGCAAGTACATTCAAGGCCTATGGACTCAAGACTAGCTGCACCTGCACATAAATCTAAAGGAAATGATGGCAGTAAAATTGGCAATCCAGGCATTCAGACCTTTTCTCCACGAAGATCAGTTGATGATAAGGACAGACAACACCACAGTTATGTGGTACATCAACAAACAGGGAGGCACACACTCATATCCTCTATGCCGGCTGGCACTGGACCTATGGGATGTGGCTCTGAGCTACAACATTCAGTTACAGGCAATTTATATACCAGGGAAGGAAAACATTCTAGCAGACATATTAAGCAGAACTACAACAGATGCCCACGAATGGATGCTGCATCCGGACATCTTCAAAGCCATCACAAGAAAATGGGGATTACCACAAATAGACTTGTTTGCATCTCCACTCAATCACCAGCTAAAGAAATTCTGCACAAGGACGTACCACCCACTTGCTTGGAAGATGGACTCCCTATCTTTCAGTTGGAAAAGCCTGATAGCATACGCATTCCCACCACTTCCTTTGATGCACAAGGTGCTTCTGAAGATCAAAGAGGAACGTCCGAGGATCATTCTGATAGCTCCAGACTGGCCAAGACAACATTGGTATCAATTGCTGAGGAGCATGTCCCGGGAACAAATATGGACACTGCCCCTGATCCCATTACTGTTAACACAGAACAACTACAACATCCTGCATCCAAACCTGAAAACTCTGCAGCTAACTGCCTGGAACATTACATAACAGCAATTAACCCAAATTTATCCCAAAGGGTTAAAGACATAATCCTGGAGGCTCGTAGACCTTCAACAAGAAAGAATTATGCAGCAAAATGGAAAAGATATCTCATCTGGAGTACTGCAAAGGGGCAAGATGTGACACTGGTGAACATAGCCAACATCCTGGAGTACTTGGCGGAGCTCTTCCATACAGGCCTGTCCTATTCTTCCATCAAGATACATGCATCAGCTATTTCAGCAGAATACAGCTTGGATCCTCCTGTCTTCTCGCATCCTCTGCTCAGACAGTTTCTGAGAGGAATTAAAAATGTAAAACCTCCCAGGAAACCTCCATTGCCAGCATGGGACTTGAATTTTGTGCTAGAAAAACTGACACTTCCCCCTTTCGAACCAGCAGCAACAGCAGAATTACAATACTTATCCTGGAGGACTGCTTTCCTGCTGGCAATAACTTCAGCAAGAAGGGTCTCTGAACTACAGGCATTAATGACAGTGCAACCCTTCCTGATCTTCCATCAAGATAGAGTGTCCATGAGAACAAATCCTACATTTATGCCTAAGGTGGTATCCAGGGTCTCTTTAAATCAGGCTATCCACCTTCCTACATTCTTCCCCAACCCACAGAACAGGGGAGAAAGGCTCTTACATACCTTGGATGTACATAGACAATTACGCTACTACCTGGACAGGACAAAAACCAATAGAAAAACTGACCAGCTTCTGGTAGCATATGCAACAGGAAAGGAAGGAAAACCAATTTCAAAACAGACAATCTCCAAATGGATAGGAAATTGCATTAGATTTTGTTACTCCTACCATGGAAAGAAAACTCCAGAGAATATCAGGCCTCACTCCACAAGGGCTACAGCCACTACCACAGCTTTCTTACGAGGAGTGGCTGCCAAGGACATTATAGAGGCTGCTACTTGGACCTCCGTGCATACATTTGCCAAGCATTATAATTTACCTCTGTACTCTAGATCCCGTGCTGGTTTTGCCACTGCTGTTTTGCAAGGGATCCTAACTACACCATAATCTCTACTCATTTCCTCATCCCCTAGTTTAGCTATGGTATTCTACCCATTTGTAAAGACTGCAGATGCATCCTTGAAGGACATAGTACAGATGTCCTTCATGGATGCATCTGCAGTCATAACAAATGGGTTGTCCTGTCGTCAGGCAGCCCTTCGGTCCGCCGGATTCCAAAGTCTGGGTCCGGCTTCGGCTGATGTCGCACTTCACCCGACGTCATCTCTGCTGGTCTTCGGGTATAAAGGCATCAGCCGACGCCATTTTCCTCAGTCTTTCTTGCGCGTGGCCAAGCAGAAGCTGTTCGCAAGTGCCGGTCGGTCAGATCCAGAGATTACTACTACCGAATACTACTTCAAGACTTCTAAAAGCTAAGTACCCCGTTGGGGACTCTTTCTTGCCTCAGCCGATGTCAGAAAAAGTCAATAACTGTTTAACTTGTGGGAAACAAATACCTCATAAAGATTTCCACTCTTACTGTCTGCCTTGCTTAGGCCCAGACCACGACGTAGCAGCCTGTTCGCCTGTGCTTCCTTCAACCGACGAACGCTTAGGCGCCGGTCGGAGTTTGCTGAACAGTTTTTCGGCTCAGATTTTGCGTACATTATGCCGCCGGATCCTCCGACTACCCAAATTGTTAAAAACGCAAAGAAAAGACCGACACTCGCGGTCCACGGTTTCGCGAAACCCGGTTAAGCAAAGCGAAGTGTCTCGGTTTCGCCGAAACCGAGAAAACGATCAATCTTCAGCCGAATCCATGACTACTACTGAGGCTCCTGCTACCTTAGTTGAATCGGCCTCAGAAATTTTGCCTACAACTGTGGTTCCTAGTGATTTATCAGACACCATCCCTTTGGATGTCTCTACCCCAGCACGTGGTGCTGCTAGGCCTCCTGCAGCCATGTCTATTAAGGCCTTTGCCAGGGCTAAAGCAGCCAAATCTGTTAAATCAGTGCCTGTTAGGCCCCCCCTCACACAGGCCTACTTCAAGTTCACAAATGCTTACTCTGGCAGAAGATTTAATATCCTTAATTAGGGGATCCCAATCTCACCCAGACAGGGCCTCTCAGCCCCCAGAAAAGAGACCTAGAGCAGAGCCCCCCGAGCCAGCGTCCTCTGATGATTCTGCGGATGACTCAGACATTACAGACCAGCCAGAGGCTCCTTTTTCAACTTATGAAGACTCCGATGCTGAAGAATCCATTCCAGCTGCCACTCCACCAGAGGAATTTTCCTTTGGGGAAACCTTACATGCCATGAGAGAACAATTCCAATGGCAGGGACAAGATTTCTCAGATTCAAGAAAAAGGCTTAGACTTTTCTGCACTTACCACAACATAGGCCCTTAGCTATACCTCCTGTACTGCCTGTTGTGGATGATGCATTTAATGATGTTTGCACTGCTCCTGATTCTTTACCTCCAGCCCCTGCCAAACCAGATAGATTTTACAGGGTGCCAGACACTCATCACCACCTATACAAGGCCCCACTTGCAGATCCCGAAACTATATCCCAGGGGCCTAAGGCAGTAGCCTCGACCACAGCAAAACCCTATTCCTTCTGAAAGGGAATCCAGGTCCTTAGAGAGATGGGGAAAAAGTTTACACCTCTGCTACTCTCTCAGCTAGAGCTTTAAACTGTCAATTTCATATGATCCAATACCAAGAGTTTATGCTTGATCAGTTAACTAAAAAACTGTCCTCTGATGAATCCTTAGATAAGAAATATGTATTAGAAATGGTGAATAACATCCAACAGGTTAGTAACCATTCCTTAAAATGTGGCTATGATGCACTGGAGGCTTCATTTAGATCAGCCATGACTGGCACAGTGATAAGAAGACATGCATGGTTGAAAGAACAGGTCTTACCGGATCATGTTAAAGTAAAGCTGTTAGATGCTCCTATGGATAAGGCCAGTCTATTTGGTACACCTGCCCAGCAAATGAAGAAAATGGAAGAAAAGGCAAAATCTGTACAAACAGTTAAAGATTTCTTACAGGTTCAGCCCCCAAGGTATAGCAGGAACTGGCCTGCCAAAAATTGGTCCTTTCCAGACTCCATAAAATCCCAAAGGGGCAGGAATAGACGCTCTAAAGGCAGAAATCAATCCAGAGGAGGTGCCTACAGAGGACGACAGTGGCAAGGCAATAACCGAGGCACAGACACAACCACTGCCACTGCAACAGGACAATCACAGTGACTTGGCTCTGACACCGCCTACCAGGGAGCAAATAGCAGCACCTTTAGGCGGAAAGTTAGCCTTATTTTCGAAAAATTGGCACTATATCACAAAAGACAAGTGGATTTTGCAAACCATAGACCAAGGCTACCGGTTCCACTTCCACACCTTACCAGTAAAAAGAGGAATGCCAAACATACCTCCAAATCAAAAAATAGAAGCTCTACAGCAGATAGCGAAATTAACAAGGATGAGAGCTGTGGAAAGAGTGCCAATAACAGAACAGGGCAAATGATTCTACTCCAGACTCTTCCTAGTACCAAGAAAAGAGAAAAGTTGGAGACCTATTCTCGACCTGTCCGTCTTAAACACATACATCATTGTCCCAAAATTCAAAATGCTGACCCTACAGCAACTTCTTCCCATGCTGGGCAAGGAGTGTTGGCTGGTAACTCTAGATCTCAAGGAGGCATACCTGCACGTCCCCATACGACCAAATTGCAGAAGATACCTCAGATTTCTTGCAGGATCAGAGCATTATCAATTCTCAGCATTGCCCTTTGGCTTATCTACTGCCCAGAGTATTCACAAAATGCCTGGCATCAGTAATCGCTCACTGCAGACTACAGGGAATCCAAATTTATCCATACCTGGACGACTGCTTGTTACAAGCGGACAACAAAAGCAAGCTGACAACAGATTTACAAAGGGTCATTTACTTGCTACAAGCCCTGGGATACACAGTCAATTTACAAAAGTCAAGGCTGATACCATCCCAAACAAGAAGATTCTTGGGCGCGGAATTGGACACAGTAAAACAAATGGCATTCCTAACTGCAGAAAAACAAAAAGAACTCCCTCTTTACTTCTTGGCATTAACAAAGCAGAACAAACTAACAGCAAGAAAAGTTCTGCAGGCCTTGGGCTTCATGGCATCATGCATAATCTTGGTCCCACATGCCAGGCTACATATGAGAAAGCTACAGTGGTACCTAAAGAATTTATGGTCTCAGCACAGGCACAGCTTAGAAACAGAAATCCCACTAATCCCATGCCTAAAACAGGAGTTCCTATGGTGGGCTCAAGCATGCCAGTCAAACCCAGGCTTAGCCTTCCACAACTTTCGAGCAAGCCAAACCATCACAACGGACGCCTCAGACCTAGGATGGGGGGCGCACATGCTGGACAAATGCATACAAGGATTGTGGACTCAAGACCAGCTGCACCTGCACATAAACCAAAAAGAAATGCTGGCAGTAAAACTGGCAATCCAAAAATTCAGACCATTCCTCAAAGAAGGCCATCTGATGATAAGGACAGACAACACCACAGTCATGTGGTACATCAACAAACAGGGAGGCACTCATTCATACCCCTATGCAGAATGACTTTGGACCTTTGGAATCTGGCTCTCAGCTACAACATCCAGTTACAGGCAATATTTGTGCCGGGAAGAGAACACCCTAGCAGACATGTTAAGCAGAACCACCTCGGCTGCTCACGAATGGATGCTACACCGGACATCTTCAAGGCCATCACAAAGAAATGGGGAATGCCACAAATAGATCTATTCGCATCCCCACTCAATCACCAGCTCAAAAAATTCTGCACAAGGACATTCCACCCACTTGCATGGAAGGTGGACTCTCTATCCTTCAGCTGGAAAGGCCTGACAGCATATGCATTTCCACCTCTTCCCTTGATGCACAAGGTACTACTGAAAATCAAAGAGGAACGTCCAAGGATAATCCTAATAGCTCCGAATTGGCCAAGACAACACTGGTATCCATTGCTGAGGAGCATGTCTCGAGAGAATGTGGTCAATACCCTGATGCCTTTGATGTTAACTCAGAACAACTACAACATCATGCATCCAAACCTAAAAACCTTGCAACTGACTGCCTGGAACATCACATAGCAGCAACTAACCCAGACCTTTCCCAAAGGGTTAAAGACATTATCCTTGAAGCCCGCAGACCTTCAACAAGAAGGAACTATGCAGGAAAATGGAAAAGGTTTGTCATTTGGAGTACTGAAAGAGGGAAAGATGTGTCGAACATAGATATTGCTAACATTCTGGAGTACTTGGCAGAGCTTCTACATACAGGCCTGTCCTATTCCTCCATCAAGATACATGCATCAGCTATTTCAGCAGAATACAGTTTCGATCCACCTGTCTTTTCATCCTCTACTCAGGCAGTTCCTCAGAGGGATCAAGAATGTAAAACCTCCTAGGAAACCACCATTACCAGCATGGGACTTGAACTTTGTGCTAGAAAAGTTGACACTCCCTCCGTTTGAACCAGCAGCAACAGCAGATCTGCAACACCTGTCATGGAAAACTGCTTTCCTACTGGCAATTACCTCAGCAAGGAGGGTTTCGGAACTACAGGCCTTAATGGCAGTGCAACCCTTTCTAATCTTCCATCAAGATAGGGTGTCCATGAGAACTAATCCTACATTTATGCCTAAGGTGGTATCCAGAGTGTCTTTAAACCAGGCAATCCACCTACCTACCTTCTTTCCCAATCCACAGAACAGGGGGAAAGACTGCTGCATACCTTGGATGTACATAGGCAGTTACGCTACTACCTGGACAGAACCAAAAGTAACAGAAAAACTGACCAGCTTTTAGTAGCCTATGCAACAGGAAGGGAAGGAAAAGCAATTTCCAAACAGACAATCTCCAAATGGATAGGAAATTGCATAAGATTCTGTTACTCCTACCATGGAAAACCAATTCCACAGAACATAAGACTTCATTCTACAAGGGCTACAGCCACTACCACAGCTTTCTTATGAGGAGTGGCAACCAAGGACATTATTGAGGCGGCTACTTGGACCTCCGTGCATACATTTGCCAAGCATTATAATTTACCTCTATACTCTAGATCCCGAGCAGGGTTTGCCACTGCTGTACTGCAAGGGATCCTAACTACACCATAATTTTTCTTCCTCCACCCCTAGTTTGGCTATGGTATTCTACCCATTTGTTATGACTGCAGATGCATCCATGAAGGACATAGTACAGTTTTGTACGTACCATAAATGTAGATGTCCGAACTGGATAGCATCTGCAGTCAGGATTACCCACCCTCCTTCCGCTCTGTGGTACTCCTAGGTATTTACCCTCCTAATAGCTAGCTGGGGGAGTCTCTTATGGTGTATTTGTTTGTATATATGTACATACATGCTTATTTTTGTGTTTGCCTTCTACCTTTTGGAAACATTGGCATTTATCCAAAATTTAGCCTTCCAAGAGGGCAACTGGCATCTGGGGCAAGAAACACTGAGGAAAATGGCGTCGGCTGATGCCTTTATACCCGAAGACCAGCAGAGATGACGTCGGGTGAAGTGCGACATCAGCCGAAGCCGGACCCAGACTTTGGAATCCGGCCGACCGAAGGGCTGCCTGACGACAGGACAACCCATTTGTTATGACTGCAGATGCTATCCAGTTCAGACATCTACATTTATGGTAGGTACAAAACTGTACTTTTTGTACCTACCATAAATGTAGATGTCCGATAGGAATGCATCTGCAGTCAGGATTACCCACCCTCCTTCCCCTCTGAGGTACTCCTAGGGTATTTGCCAATCTTCAGCTAGCTTGGGGGGGATCTATTATGGTGTATTTGTTTGTATATATGTACATACATGCTTTTTTGTGTGTTTGCTCTCTACTATTTGGAAACTTTGGCATTTATCCAAATTTAGCCATCCAAGAGGGCACCTGGCATCTGGGGCAAGAAACACTGAGGAAAATGGCGTCGGCTGATGCCTTTATACCCAAAGAACTGCCACAATGACGTCGGGTGAAGTGCGACACCAGCCGAAGCCAGACCCAGACTTTGGAATCCGGCCGACCGAAGGGGTTGCCTGACGACAGGACAACCCATTTGTAAAGACTGCAGATGCATTCCTATCGGACATCTACATTTATGGTAGGTACAAAACTGTACTTTCATCTGCAAGCACAATTCCTGCCAGGAGAGAAAAATACACTGACAGACGACCTAAGCAGAAACATTATGGACCCTCACGAATGGGAACCGAACCCACAAATATTCAGAATGATAACACAAAAATGGTGGAGCCCGGACATAGATCTGTTTGCTACCCCAAAAAACTGCCAATTACAGAAATTCTGCACAAGGAGCTACCACCCACAAGCATGGAAAGTGGATGCCCTCTCATTCAGCTGGAAAAAACTACAAGTATACGCTTTCCCCCCTTTACCTCTCCTTCCAAAGGTACTCATAAAAGCCAGGCAGGAAGAGCCAAAAATGATATTGATTGTACCAGACTGGCCACGCCAGCACTGGTACCCAATCTTAAAGAACTTGACACTGCACCAGACTGGCCACACCAGCAATGGTACCCAATCTTAAAGAACTTGACACAAGAACCACCCTGGATTTTACCACAAATTCCACAGTTGCTGACTCAGCACAGCAATCAGATACTTCACAGCCAGCTAAAGACCTTAAATCTAGCTGCATGGAAAATTCCTTAGTCAAACAAGCAATGCCTCTCTCAAAAGCTGTTATGGATATCATTCTGGAGGCCAGAAGGCCTAGCACCAAGAAAGCATACTCGGACAAATGGAAGAGATTCTGTGCCTGGAACCAAGCGCACAGCCTTGACCCTCTAGTCCCAAACATTCCTCAGATACTGCAATACTTAACTTGAGATGCTGGACAAGGGCCTCTCTTTTTCATCCATCAAGATCCATGCCTCAGCTATCTCTGCTCATTACCAGACGGATCCACCAATTTTTTCTAATCCTTTGCTCAAACAATACCTCAGAGGGGCTAAAAACATAAGACCGCCCTGTAGAGCACCAACACCTACTTGCGACCTGGATTTTGTTTTGGAAAAATTAACTTTACCTCCTTTTGAGCCAGCTAACACAGCAGAATTAAAATACATCTCTTGGAAAACTGCTCTGCTACTGGCAAATAACATCAGCACGAAGAGTTTCAGAATTACAGGCACTAATGGCAGTGGAACCTTTCCTCATCTTCCACCAGGACAGGGTGTCTTTAAGAACCAACCCTACGTTTATGCCAAAGCTGGTATCAAGTGTGGCTCTAAACCAAACTATTCACTTGCCAACTTTTTATCCAAAACCACAGAACAAAGGGGAGAGACTACTACATTCTTTGGACATTCACAGACAGTTACGCTTCTACTTGGACAAAACCAAAGCTTTCAGAAAATCTGAGCAATTATTGGTATCATACGCTGCAGGAGCACAGGGAAAAGCCGTTTCAAAGGCTATTTCAAAATGGATAGGACACTGTATACATTTCTGCTATACCCACCATGGGAAACCTGTACCTAGCAGCATTAGATCTCACTCCACCAGGGCAACAGCCACTTCAACTGCCTACCTCAGAGGAGTACCTACCAAGGATATGTTGGAAGCAGCAACATGGAATTCTGTGCATACCTTCACCAAACATTACCATTTGCCTTTATACTCCAAATCCAGAGCTGGCTTCTCCACTGCTGTACTGCAGGGCCTTATAGCCACCCCTAATGCCTTGATCCAGCCTCCCTACGTCAGCTTTGGGATTCCACCCAAGTGTAATGACTGCAGCAGTGTAACACGATGAACATAGTACAGTTTTGCACCTACCATAAATGTAGATGTTCGAGTGTAAGCACTGCTGCAGTCCAGGTTACCCTCCCTCCTTCCCCTCTTACTTTCTGGTATTTACCTAGGGCATATACCCTTTATTACCTATGGGGAGTATTTGCTGGTAACTAAAAATTGTTGTTTGCTTTTCTTTTGTATTTTTTACTAAGCAATTTGTATTACCTACCTATTTGGGGGCACCTGACATCTGGGGCAAGAAAAACTGAAGAAAATGGCATCGACTACATCTTACACTACACCTACACCTGTCGCACTGACGTCAGGGAGGAGGCGTCAGCAACCGATGCCGGACCAAGACTTTGGAACTCTGGCCGACTGCGGGACCACCTGACGGCAGGATAACCCAAGTGTAATGACTGCAGCAGTGTTTACAATCGAACATCTACATTTATGGTAGGTACAAAACTGTACTTTTTGTGTGTTAAGTTTTATATATATATATAGATCTCCCCATTTGGTGTGCACCTGACATCTGGGGCAAGAAAAACTGATGTAATGGCATCAGCTGCATGTTTTATACCCCTGACGACCTGGCGTCATGGAAGAAGGGACAGAAACCGACACAGGACCTAAGACTTTGTTAATCAGGCCAACCTGCCAGCAGATTACTCAAATGTAATGACTGCAACAGTGAATGCACTAGAACATCTACATTTATGGTAAGTGTACACAACTGTACTTTCTGCTGTTCCCTTTGTATTCTGAGCCTTGTCTGTACCTACCAGGTATTTACCTTCAGAGGAGTAGCACGATTCTCTCCATTTTGCTGTCCATTTAGACGTAGTCTGTTTAGACCCCAGCTCTCCCTCTTTCTTAGCTGCAAAGGGGACCAACAACTGAGTGGCTTTTGTACTGTTCTTTGTCCTGTGTAAATAATATCTTCTCTGCATTTGTCCAAGGAATATAAAAATACTTTTCTTCCTTGTTCTGGGGTATATGAGATACAACAGGGTAACTCGAGTAGTCTAATCCAAGGAGAGTTCTGTAACAGCTTTGGACATGAAGAACAGGCTTGTTCTCTCTTCTGAGTATCTGAATAGTCTAATCCAAGGAGAGCTCTGTAACATTTCTGGCCATGGACAGGCTTGTTCTCAGACTCATCCTATGTTCATATGAAGGACATGGAAAGGGTTCCTTGCACGCTCAGGCTTTAAGATGTTCTTTGTGTTTCACTGTTGCAGTCATCACACTTGGGTGATCCTGCCAGGGGTAGCCCTCAGTCGGCTCGAATACCAGAGGCTTAGTATTTCTGCGTCGGTTGCTGTTGCTTCAGGACTGACATTTGGTCGTCACTGGTATAAAAACAGGCAGCCGACACCATTACATCAGTCTTTCTTGCTGAGGAGCCCGAAGCAGAAGCAGTTTGCACGAGTGTCGGTCTCCCGCTACCTGAGTTTTCGTTTCCAAAATTGAAGTTGAAGTCTTCTAAAGCTAAGTACCCCGTTGGGGATCCGTTTTTCTTGCTCTAACCTATGTCAGAAAAAGTTAACAATTGTCTTGCCTGTGGAAAGCAAATACCACACCGAGATTTCCATTCTTACTGTGTCATCTGTTTAGGTCCAGACCACGATGTACCTCGCAGCCAGTTTTGTGCTTTGTTAAATGCCCGAACTATTCATCGTCGGGCCCTTACTGTAGCTAAATACTTTCGTTGTCGATCTCTGTATGGCTTCATTAAGCCATCCGAGTACCGATCTTCCAAAAAAAGATAAAGACAGAGACAGACCCCCCACAGGTCCAAAACTGCCGATGATGCTTCCATTAAGCTAGTCGCCAGTTTGCCGGTACTAAGTGAGGCTCTTTTGCAGCCCCTGATGCCCGCTTTGATGGATTTGCAGGCCGCTACCGAGACCCATTCGGAGTCCAGTATGCTGCGAGACTTTTCATTGACTGTGGAACCTGCGGATGTCTCTACCTTGGATGGGTCCAGAGCCGCTGTGCAGGCACCGGCTTCTGAGGAAGTTCTTCGCACTACCGATATTCGACTCAAACTGACGACTTTTCACGTCTTCAGTTCTTTCTAATACTACCGAGTTTCTAAGGCCAAGAGTACGAGCTACGCCTACAAAACCGATGACCCTAACTCAAGCACCTGCTTCCTTGCCACAATCACAGATGCTTAAAATGGCAGAAGACCTTATCATGCTGCTTAGGGGAAGCCAGCCTTCCCCTCCTAAAAGAAAAAGACTTGTCCCCAGCTGCTTTACCTGACCAAGAGTCCGACGACCTTGAGGTTTCTGATAATGAAGACATGCCCTTATCTGCCAATAAGGATTCAGATTCAGAGGAATCCATTCCTTCCGCCTCCCCTCCAGAGGATTTTTCTTTTGGTGAAACCCTACATACTTCGAGGGAGTATTTCCATTGGGAATGCCAGGATTATCCTCAGTCCAAAAAGAGACACCGGGAATTTTTAGATTTACCACAGGGGTCTATATTAGCAAATCGAAAAACCCTTTAACCGAATACCTAAACGTCGACACCTATAACGCAAACCACAAAAATCCCGAATGCACTAAACCGCGGAAAATAAAATAACGAACTGACATAGTCGACCAACCCAACCACTCGCTACATACTACCTACCCAAACAAAATAAATCACATACATACACTAACCAAACCCTACTTCTAACCTAAAGTAAAGCACCAAAACCGTACTTCTAACCCTACACTAAACCCCATAAACACAACTAACTATGCACTATCCTTAACCCCTCCCTAACCCTAATTTCCGTAACTATCGCACAAGTCCCTTACAGATATACACCGAAAAAAATAAATACACATACATATAACAAAACCCTGCTTCCAACACTACACTAAACCCCAGATACACAACTATCTATGCACTGTCTTTAACCCCTCCCTAACCCTTCCCCAACAGACACACACCCAAAACAAATAAATAATACACATACATACAGCTAAATAAAACCCTACTTCTAACACAACACTAAATCTTACATACATTGCCTATCTATTAACTTACCTTAACCCACATCCTAACCCTAAAGTCCTATCTGTCGCACACTTACTTTACAGAGCTATACTGCAGACGGGCCAACCATTGCACTTCGACATTTTCGCAGTTTCGAATGTTCGGCGTTTCCGTATTTCGCGCAATACGTGTCGCTCTTTCCATATTCGCGATTACGGTCTTTCGCTCTGCTATTAGGAATCCTACCACAGCACAGACCCTTAGCTGTCCCTTCTGTTCCAGATGTTGTGAATGATGTCTTTATGGAATCCAGTCTAACTCCTGATACTTTGCCCCCTGCTCCCAGGAAACCTGACAGGTACTACAAAGTCCCTGACTCTCACAAATTTATTTTCAAAAATCCTACTGCTGACCCAGAGGTCATCTCCCAAGGACCTAAAGGAATAAAAGCAACTGCAGCTAAGAATCCCACCCCCTCTGACAGGGATTCCCAAGCTTTAGACAGATGGGGTAAAAAAGTATACACCTCTGCAACTCTTGCCATTAGAACATTAAATTGTCAGTTCCACATGCGTAAATACCAGTAACATACTATGGAACTTATTAAGCAAAAATTATCTACCTTTCCTAACTGTGCAGAAAATAAAGAATTACTGGAGTGTATGCATTCTGCAAGCCAAGTCAGCAAGCATACCATGCAATGTGGGTTTGATGCCCAAGAAGTATCTTGCAGGGCAGCAGTCACCGGTTCTGTACTTAGAAGGCATGCCTGGCTTAAGGAACAGACCTTGCAAGACCATGTCATATCAATATTATTGAACACACCTCTGAACAAGGTCGATCTGTTTGGCACCAAAGCAGAAGAGGTTTTAAAAAAGATGGAAGAAAAAGCCAAGTCTATGCAGACAGTCAAATATTTTTTTCAAGTGCAGCCTCCAAGATTCAGTAGGCATTGCCCCTCAAAAGATTGGTCCTTTCCAGCCCCCTCAAGGCCACCTCAAACTAGACCTAGGGGAAACAGACCCCCCCCCCCCAGACTACAGTCTCAGGGTATGCAGAGATCTAAGCAGTGGAGTACCTTCACTTCTAAAACAGGGAGTGCTAAGCCACCCCCTTATGGAAAGAATTCACAATGACTTCTCAACTTCTCCCCTCACCTCTGCCCATTTGCTCATGTCCCTAGGAGGAAAACTTGCCCACCATGCAAAAAACTGGACCTCCATTACCAACGATTGATGGGTCCTCAGCATAGTATCCCAGGAGTACTGATTTTATTTCCACACACTGCCAACCCCAAAAGGGTTCCCAGACCTTCCTCCAATTCAATGAGCAGAGGCACAAAACAAAGTTCAGTCCCTGCTTTCCATAATGGCAATTCAGCCTGTTCCTGCAGGACAGATAGGCCAAGGTTTTTATTCCAGACTTTTCCTGGTACCCAGAAAAGAGGGCACCTGGTGCCCAATCTTAGCTCTGTCCATTCTAAACACCTTCCTGGTGGTACCAAAATTCAAAATGCTCACCCTACAGCAGCTTCTCCCTGTGCTATCTAAGGATGCCTGGTTAGCCACCCTAGACCTAAAGGAGGCTTGTCTGCACATCGCAATCAGGTACTCCTGCATGAAATATATACATCTCAGGGCAGGATCTATGCATTATCAGTTCTCTGCACTTCCCTTTGGCTTATCCACTGCATGCAACATTTTCACAAAATGCCTGGCCCCAGCCATTGCCTATTGCAGACAGAGAAATATTCAAATTTACCCCTAGTTGGACGATTGCTTGATTCAGGCAGGCAGTCAGTAAAAGCTGTTGCAGCACCTGACATCTGTAAAGGACCTTCTGACCTCCCTGGGGTGCACTATCAACGAAAAGAAATCCAAACTAGTCCCCAGTCAAAAAATTGTATTCCTGGGAGCAAGCTTGGACACAGCATCCCAGATGGCATTCCTTACTCCAGAAAAACAAGCCTATCTGACAGGCTACTTCTCTCACATGGCCACCAGAACCCAGTTATCCGCAAGGAAAATCCTGCAAGCTCTAGGGTTCATGGCCTCCTGCATTCTACTAACTCCATATGCCAGACTGCATATGAGGAAACTTCAGTGGTACTTAAAAGTCTTTGGTGCCAACATTCTCAGGACCTGGAAACGATCATACCTAAGATACCTTGTCTAAGGAAAGAGTTCCTTTGGTTGGCAGCAGCATGCATCCACAACAAGGGGCTTCCCTTTACATAACCCCATGCTGCCCAGACCCTAACCACAGACACATCAGACTATGCCTGGGGTGCACATCTGGACGGCAGGTGCATTCAGGGCCACTGGAGCCCAAATCAAATTCATCTGCACATCAACCAAAAAGAGATACTAGTGGTTCAGCATGCTCTGACAGCTTTCAGATTCGTACTCTCACCAGGCTCTGGTAATAAAAACAGACAACACCACAGTTATGTGGTACATCAACAAGCAGGGTGGAACCCACTCTTACCTGCTCTGCAGGCAAGCCATGACCCTGTGGAACATGGCCTTGGGCATGCATATTCATCTGCAAGCTCAATTCCTGCCAGGCAAATAAAACTCTCTGGAAGACGACTAGACCCACACAAGTGGCAATTAGACCCCAGCACTTTCAACCTTCTAACCCAGAAGTGGTAAACCCCGGAGGTGGACCTTTTTGCCTCCCCGTACAATCACCAGATCAGCAAATTCTGCACCAGGACACATCACAGCAGGGCCTGGAAAGTGGATGCCCTATCCTTCCAGTGGGTAAACCTCTCAATCTATGCTTTTCCCCCTCTGCCTCTTCTTTCAAGAATACTACTCAAGATAAAACAGGACAGACCAAGGGCAGTCCTGATTCCCCCAGACTGGCCATGCCAGCACTGGTACTCACTTCTGCGCAGCCTGTCACCGATGCCACCTTAGCACCTACCCCAGATCCCAACCCTCCTCACTCAGCAGGAGGGATAGATCTTGCATCCCCAACTGCAAACCCTGAACCTTGCAGCCTGGCTTATTCCTTGAATTCTCCCCCTGTGACCAGCCTAAGCAAGCAGGTGCTGGACATCATTCTTGAAGCCACAAGACCCAGATCAAGGAAATCCTATGCTGATAAGTGGAAAAGGTATTGTTTGTGGATTCAGTCTAAAGGAGTGGACACAACACTGCCCTCCTTACCTCTAATCCTGGATTACCTAGCAGATCTACTCCACAGAGGCATATCCCTCTCTTCCATTAAGATCCATGCCTCTGCCATCTTGGCTCATTACAACATTGAGACACCTCTCTTCTCTCACCCTCTCATCAAACAGTTCCTGAGAGGGGCCAACAACTTAAGGCTACCAAGGAGAGCCCCCTCCCCTGCTTGGGACTTTAACTTTGTACTGGAAAAGCTCACCCCCCCCCCCTTGAGCCTGCAGCGTCAGCAGAGTTAAAGTTCCTCTCTTGGAAAACAGCTTTGCTTCCGGCCATCACTTCAGCTAGAAGAGTGTCTGAATTACAAGCACTTATGGCTGTGGAACCCTTCATTATTTTTCATGCTGACAGGGTCTCCCTCAGGACTAACCCTACTTTTATGCCTAAAGTGGTGTCCAGTGTAGCTCTCAACCAAACTATCCATTTGCCAACCTTCTTTCCTAATCCTCAAAATAAAGGGAAAAGGATCCTGAACTCTTTAGATGTGTACAGACAGCTCAGATTCTACCTTGATAGGACTAAGCCCTTTAGGAAATCTAACCAGTTACTAGTCAGTTTTGCACCAGGGGCAGAGGGCAAGGCCATGTCTAAACAAACCATTTCCAAATGGATAGCACACTGTATCCATTTCTGTTACAAACACCATGGGAAACTGGGTCTATATTATAAGATCGACGTTTAAAAACATTGAACAACATATGGTCGACACCATATGGTCATTGTCTTCAAACATTGACTTTATAAAAAGACAAAAAAAGAAAAAAGTACCCTAACGGGTTTAAGCAGGTGGGCAAGCCCCCCTGCACCCCTCGCTACTTAAATATACCAACTCCGATACCGCACTACATTGCAGTAAATGGAAATTTCCCCTTACAGAGATTTCTGTTTACACACTCTAGATTTTGAGCGTTTCATATTCTTGTGTCAACAATGTCAGATACGACATTGTCGGCTTTCAAGAATATAATATAGATCTGGGAAACCAACCCCTCAGGGGGTCAGAACGCATTCCACTAGGGCAACTTCTACCTCTTCAGCATTCCTCAGGGGTGTCCCTACCAGGGACATTCTGGAAGCTACTACCTGAAGTTCTGTTCACACCTTCACCAAGCATTACCACCTGCCTATCTTTTCCAAATCCAGGGTGGGTTTTGCAACAGCAGTGCTGCAGGGCATACTAGCCAGCCCCAACTCTTCTTGACTATCTCCACCCACTCTTCAGCTTTGGGAATCAACCCGTGTGTGATGACTGCAACAGTGAAACACGAATAACATAGTGCAGTTGTGTACACTTACCGTAAATGTAGATGTTTGAGTGTATTCACTGTTGCAGTCCTGGATGATCTTCTTCGTGTTTCACTGCTGCAGTCATTACATTTGGGTAATCTGCTGGCAGGTTGCCCTCAGTCGGCCTGAATAACAAAGTCTTGGGTCCTGCTTCGGTTGCTGTCTCCTCTTCCATGACGTCAGGTTGTCAGGGGTATAAAACATGCATCTGACGCCATTTTAATCCGTCTTTCTTGCCGCGTGGTGCCCGAAGCAGAAGCAGTTCGCAAGTGCCGGTCGGCCGACTCCTGAAATTTTCGTTTTCAAGTTTTAGAACCGAAATCTTCAAACTAAAGCTAAGTACCTCATTGGGGAAACTTTTTCTTGCTCCTTACCGATGTCAGTAAAAGTTAATTGCATTACTTGTGGGAAGCAAATACCTCATAAAGATTTTCATTTGTACTGTATTCCTTGCCTAGGCCCTGATCACACCGTGCCTTGCTGTCGGTTTTGTGCTAAATTTAACCAACGCACTATTAAGCATCGGTATATTTTTGCTTCTAAATATTTTGGTTCAAGATTTAACAATCCTGAAATGTCGTCAGTTAGCAATCTGACTACCGGAGTTCACAAAAAATGCAAGGAAAAAGACAGACAGACCGTCGAGGTCCAAAACCGTCGACGAAGCTTCTCCTAAGCCAGTCGCCGGTTTGCCGGTACTCAGTGAGGTGCTTTCACAGCCCCTGGTACCCACTACGTTTGAGTCACAGGGCTCTATCGAGACCCATTCAGAGTCCGGTATGCCGCGAGGTTCGCAAAGTATTGAACCCATGGATGTCTCTCCCTTGGATAGGTCCAGAGCCTCTGAGCAGGCACCAGCTTCTGGGGGTGTTTTCAGGCCTCAACATTTTTATATTAAACTGACGCCATCAACAAAAACAAGGTCAAAAACTACTTCTATGTCTAAAAAAATGACGCATGAGCCACGTGCTCAGGCCCCTATGCCTAAAAAACAAATGATCAAAATGGCTGAGGATTTAATTACCTTGATCAGGGGTTCCCAACCCCCCCCACCCCCCCTGTAAAGAGGCCTAGGCAAGGCATGGGATTATGAATCTTCAGATCAGGTTTCCATTTCTTCTGATTCCTCTTCTGATCAGGAATTTTTTGTTTCACCTTATGAGGATTCTGATGCAGAGGAATTCATCCCATCTGCATCTCCTCCTGAGGATTACTCTTTTGCAGAGGCTTTGCATACTTTAAGGGAACATTTTCACTGGAAGAGTCAGGACTTCTTTGAATCAAAAAAGAGGCTTGGGGATTTCCTTCTTCTTCCTCAGCATAGGCCTTTCGCAGTACCTCCTGTATTAGACATTGTTGATGTGTTCTCGGAATCAAGCGTGGCTCCTGATTCCCTGCCTCCAGCTCCTAGTAAGCCAGACAGATATTACAGGGTTCCTGACTCCCACAAATTTCTTTTCAAAACTCCTGCTGCTGATCCTGAGACTATTTCTCAGGGTCCCAAGGGTGTTAAGGCTTCTACAGCCAAAAATCCTACCCCCTCTGATAGAGATTCCAGGGCGCTGGATAGATGGTGTAAGAAGGTTTATACGTCTGCAACCTTGGCAATCAGGGCTTTAAACTACCAGTTTCATATGCTTAAATATAAACAGCATGTTATGGGCTTACTGAAACAGAAAATGATGTTGATTTCTGATTGTGTGGAAAATAGAGTTACAGGATTTATTGCATTCAGCAGAACAGGTTGGAAAGCATACTTTACAATGTGGTTTTGATTCTTTGGAGGCCTCTTGCAGGGCCGCCGTAACTGGATCTGTGATAAGAAGGCATGCCTGGCTCAAGGAGCAAAATCTGCCTGATCATGTTAAAGCTAAATTGTTGGATGCCCCTTTACAGCATGATAGTCTGTTTGGTAATAAGGCAGAAGAGTTTTAAAGAAAATGGAAGACAAAGCTAAGTCTATGCAAACTGTAAAAGATTTCTTGCAAGTGCGGCCACCCAGGTTCAGTAGGCACTGGCCCACTAAGTATTGGTCCTTTCCTGTGTCCAACAGAGCCACTCAGGGCAAACCCAGGCGCTCAAAAGGCTCCAGATATCAATCACAGGGATCTTACAGGTCAAAGCAGTGGGGTGCCTCCACCTCCAAATCCGGAGGTAACAAAGCACAACCCTACAGTAAGCAGTCTCTATGACTTTCCTCTACCATCTTCAAACACTTATCTTCTGGCAGCCCCCTTGGGGAGAAACTAGCACTTCATGCTCAAAATTGGTAGTTAATTACCCAGGACAAGTGAGTATTAAATGTAGTATCCCAGGGGTACAGATTTCATTTCCATACTTTGCCAATTCCAAACAGATGGCCAGATCTGCCACAGAACCAGTGGGCAGAGGCCAAGAAACAAGTCATGTCCCTCATGAATATGGGGGCTATTCAGCTGGTACCAGAAAAGGAAAAATGACAAGGATTTTATTCAAGACTTTTCCTGCTACCCAGAAAAGACAAACCATGGCGTCCAATGCTGGACTTATCGATTCTGAACATGTTCCTGGACATTCCAAAATTCAAAATGCTGACTTTACAACAGCTACTGCCTATGCTAGGCAAGAATGCCTGGTTGGTAACTCCAGACATAAGAGGCATACCTGCATATCCCAATAAGGGAATCTTGCAGAAGATACCTCCATTTCAAAGCAGGTTTTTTGCATTACCAATTGTCTGCACTGCCCTTTGGCTTATCTACTGCGCCCAGGGTCTTTACAAAGTGCCTGGCACCAGTAATTGCATTCTGCAGACAAAGAAACATTCAAATGTATCCTTATCTGGACGATTGTCTCATTCAGGCAGAGGACAAGGACACTCTTCTTCAACATCTGGCATTTGTAACAAGGCTACTAGCATGCCTAGGGTACACCATAAACGAAAAGAAATCACAACTGGTACCCTCTCAAATAATTACATTCCTGGGTGCAAGCTTGAATACAACTGCCCAGATGGCTTACTTGATGCCACACAAACAAATGCAATTGACAACTTGCTTCAAACAAATGGCAACAAAAACCCAGTTATCTGCAAGACAAATTCTGCAGGCTTTGGGGTTCATGGCATCCTGCATTCTACTAATTCAATATGCGAGACTGCATAAGAGTAAACTTCAATAGTACCTAAAAAGCTTATGGAGTCAACATTGTCACAGCCTGGAAACAATGATTCCTCTCATTCACTGCCTGCAACAGGAGTTTCTTTGGTGGGCAGAAACATGTCACCAGAACAAGGGACTGTCATTCACTCTACCCCCTGCCACCCAAACCCTAACTACAGACGCATCAGACTATGCTTGGGGGCCCCCCCCCTGGCAGGGAGATGCATTCAGGGCAAATGGAGCCCAAACCAAATGCATCTACATATCAACCAGAAAGAAATGCTAACTGTTCAGAATGCTCTGACAGCCTTCAAGGACTTACTTCATCCAGGACAACTACTGATAAAGACGGACAACACCACAGTTATGTGGTACATAAACAAGCAAGGGGGTACCCATTCCTACCCCCTTTGCAGACTAGCCATGGCCTTGTGGAACACAGCCTTGACTTACCAAATGCACCTTCAAGCTCAATACCTGCCAGGAAAGCAAAATTCTCTGGCAGACAACCTAAGTAGAAATGTTATGGACGCGCACGAATGGAAACTGGATCCACAAATCTTCAGCATGTTAACACAGAAATGGGGAAGCCCAGACATATATCTATTTGCCTCTCCCCAAAACTATCAGTTGGACAAATTCTGCACAAGAACTCATCACAAAAAAAGCATGGAAAGTGGATGCTCTGTCCTTCAGCTGGAAAAACCTATCAGTCTATGCCTTTCCCCCTCTGGCTCTACTCTCCAAGGTCTTACTAAAAGTCAGAAAGGAAAAAACAAAAATTATCCTAATTGCACCGGACTGGCCTCGCCAACACTGGTACCCGCTTCTAAGGAATATGTCACACCTTCTTCTATGGTACTTGCCTCAAACACCTCATCTATTGTCTCAGCAGAACTATCACATTCTGCACACTCAGCTCCAAACTCTGAATTTTGCAGCATGGCTAATCAACTAATTATTCAAACCACATCTCTCAGTAAATGATGGATGTCATTTTGGAAGCCAGAAGGCCTAGTACTAGAAAATCTTATGCTAATAAATGGAAGAGATTCTGTGCTTGAAATCAAGCACAAGGAATAGACACAGCAAAGTCCAATATTCCTCAGATTTTATAATACTTAACTGAGATGCTTGACAAGGGCCTATCTTTTTCTTCAATAAAAATCCATGCCTCTGCCATCTCGGCTCATTATAACACAGAGCCACAGTATCTCAGAGGGGCCAAAAATTGAAGGCCTCCAAGGAGAGCACCGACTCCTGCATGGGACCTCAACTTTGTGCTGGAAAAACTCACTCTGCCTCCTTTTGAACCAGCAGCTACTGCGGATATAAAATTTCTTTCTTGGAAGACAGTTTTTCTTTTGGCAGTCACTTCAGCTAGAAGGGTTTCAGAACTACAGGCTCTCATGGCAGTGGAGCCTTTCATTAAAATAAAAAAAAATCTCAGTTCCGAGGCTAGACTCACCCTAGGACAAGCACTTCTCTTCCCCTCTCTCCTCTATGCCGCTCCAGTTCTCACAAATATCCAAAAACTACCCTGAACAAGCTCCAACAATCCTACCACAAAATAGCCAGATTCATCACTAACTCTCCAAACAACACACACCACTGTATTGCTTTAAAGGCTCTACAATGGCTAGAACTTCCACAACTGCTGCATCTCTACCAATTTCACATGCTGCGCTCTATGCTCTTTAAACCATCCTACTGTCCATCTTTATCTCTCCTTGTCTCTGTCTACACCCCATCTCGACCCCTCCACACCTCTAATCAACAATTGCTTGATATTTGCCACCCAAATAAGTCGGTAGGTAAGCTACTCTACAAACACTCTGTGGCCCAAGTCTGGAACAAACTTCCCCTTGACATACGCTCAATCTCTCACACCTCACTATTTAAAAAGAAACTTAAGACACATTTACTCAATTCCAGAATCTGCCCCTGCTATGACCCTACATAGTTCTCTCCTCCCCCCACATTGGAATCACTGTCAGTTGATCCTTCTCACACTCTGCACTTTGCCTCACTAGTGCAGTTACATAGTATTTTCTTGGAGAAAAAAAAAATTGCTGTCGTTTAACTGTTGTTAGTGTTGTTTTCTATTGTTTACTGCTGTAATGCTAGTTTTATTTCTGTTGTTTGCTGTGCTTGTCTACTACTGTAATGTTTTATTGTACTATCTGGAGCTTTTCTCCTTGGGTCTCCACTGAAAATGGGACAAAATCCCAGTTGGACTAACCCGGTTAACAAATGTCAATAAATAAATAAATAATTTTTCCCAGACAAGGTGACACTCAGGACCAATTCTTTTTTTATGCCTAAGGTGGTATCCATTGTGGCTCTTAACCAGACCATTCACCTGACAACTTTTTTCCCAAATCCGCAGAATAAGGGGGAGCAGATTTTGCATTCATTGGATGTACACAGACAACTAAGATTCTACTTAAACAGGGCAAAATCTCTAAGAAAGTCTGAGCAACTACTGGTAGCATTTGCTGCAGGATCAGAGGGGAAGGTTATATCAAAGCAGACCATTTCTAAATGGATAAGCCATTGCATTCGTTTCTGCTACTTGCACCATGGTAAACCTGTGCCCAAGGGGATCAGATCCCATTCCACCAGGGCTGCCTCTACTTCAGCAGCTTTTCTCAGATGAGTCCCTACCAGAGACATTCTAGAAGCTTCTACTTGGAGCTCAGTTCATACGTTCACAAAGCATTATCATTTATCTCTCTTCTTTAAATCCAGGGCAGGCTTTGCCTCTGCAGTCCTGCAGGGCCTTATAGCTGCTCCTAATGCTGTTTAGTTCCTTCCTCCCATCCATAGCTTTGGGATTCTACCCAAATGTAATGACTACAACAGTGAAACATGAAGAACATAGTACTGTTGTGTACACTTACCATAAATGTAGATGATCGAGTGTATTCACTGTTGCAGTCCGGGTTACCCACCCGCCAACCCCCTTTCTATGCCTTTTTCTTTCCTTCTCTATACTCAAAAGCCTTTGTGGTGTATTTGCTTTTAGTTGAAGGTAAATTTTATGTTTCTAAGGTGCATTTATATATTTACAGTTTATATATATATTTTTGTTCCCCAT
Source organism: Protopterus annectens (assembly GCF_019279795.1). NCBI lineage: Eukaryota > Metazoa > Chordata > Ceratodontiformes > Protopteridae > Protopterus > Protopterus annectens. The sequence continues at coordinate 448,565,694 of NC_056727.1, forward strand.
TTGCGGGGCACCTGACATCTGGGGCAAGAAAAACTGATTAAAATGGTGTCGGCTGCATGTTTTATATCGCTGATGACCTGACGTCATGGAAGAGGAGACAGCAACTGATGCAGGACCCAAGACTTTGTTATTCAGGCCGACTGAGGGCATCCTGCCAGCAGATTACCCAAATGTAATGGCTGCAGCAGTGAATACACTCGAACATGTACATTTATGGTAAGTGTACACAACTGTACTTTCTTTGTGTTTCACTGTTGCAGTCATCACATTTGGGTTATCTGCCTGCAGGTAGTCCTCAGCCGGCTTGAATACCAGAGACTTCGGATTTCTGCGTCAGATGCTGTCGCTTCTTCCTTGACGTCAGGTGTATAAAACATGCAGCCGACACCATTACATCAGTCTTTCTTGCTGTGCGGTGCCCGAAGCAGAAGCAGTTCGCAAGTGCTGGTCGGCCGACTCCTGAAATTTTCGTTTTCGAGTTTCAGAACCGAAGTCTTAAAAAAAGCTAAGTACCCTGTTGAGGATCCTTTTTCTTGCTCTAACTGATGTCAGTAAAAGTTAACCATTGTCTTACCTGTGGAAAGCAAATACATCATAGAGATTTTCATTCTTACTTGCATCCCCTGCTTAGGCGCAGACCACGACGTCCCTCATTATCGGTTTTGTGCCTTATTCAACTCCTGAACTATCCCTCGTCGGGCTATTTTTGCAGCTAATTATTTTCATACTCATTCTGTGTACTCCAAAATGGCTTCTTCAAGCCATCCAACTACCGATCTTCCGAAAAAATGTAAGGATGAAGACAGAGACAGACTGCATAGGTCCAAAACTGCCGACAACGCTTCCATTAAGCTAGTCGCCAGTCCACCGATACTCAATGAAACGCTTTCGCAGCCCCTGATACCTGCTACCTCTGATTCGCAGGCCTCTACTGAGACCCATTCAGAGTTCGGTATGCCGCGAGATGCTTCTTCGACTATGGAACCTGAGGATGTCTCTATCTTGGATGGGTCCGGAGCTGCTGTGCAGGCACCGGCTTCTGAGGGTGTATTCAGGCCTACAGGCATTCATATTAAACAGACGCCATCGTTTTCATCCAGGCCTAAAACTTGCACCACGCCTAGAAAACCGACGACCAAACTGCAGGCTCAGGCCAATATGCCTAATAAACAAATGCTTAGAATGGCTAAAGACCTCATTACCTTGATTAGGGGAAGCCAGCCTTCCCCCTCTAAGAGACCTAAAACTGAGTTTCTTTCTGATTCTTCTGATCAGGAATCTGATTATGTTAAGTTGTCTATCTCGCATTCATTCTTGCTGGATGGGTTCGGAGCCGACCTCGGCTCCGACTCGGCCACTCTAAAAGCTCGAGAGTTGGTTCCACCGGCTCGAGGCTCCCCTTATATCCCACAATGCTAGGCGAGAGTTACCTCAGATCTCGTTTGCCGCTACAGCTTCGAGGTTGGTTGCTTCTACCGGTTCCTGGTGAGTGTTAGCTTTTTCTTCTAAAAGTTACTCTTTTTCCCTTTTAAGTTAAATTCTTTCTAGATTAGTGTAGATCATAGAACTTTATCCCCGACCCTAATATTTCCCGTTTCTTTATTAAAAGAACTGTTGGTTCTCCCTTTGGGCCTTTGGCCTTCCCTTCCCTAGGGAGTGTTTGTGTAGTTTTACTTTAATTTTTGTACTTAATTTTTAGTATTTCTACTAAAATTATTATTTTTACTGACAGGGTATAACTTGTGTGTTTGGGTGTGTGTTTGTGTACACCTGTCAGTTAGGGATATGTCAAAAGAAGCAAAGGTCTCGATTCAAGAAGTGTGATGCGTGCTGTCAGAAAATGTCTCTGACAGACGCCACACTTCTTGTGTCTATTGTCTGGGGTTTGCACCTGCAGGACTCCTGTGCTGTGTGCCATGGCTTCAGCCCCAGGGTCCTGCAGGAAAGAAAAACAAGTTGATTCTGAGAGGCTTGTTGAAGCCAGAGGATTCCCTGTCAGTTTCAACAGGGAAGCCCTCTAAGGCATCGAGGTCTTGGCCCGGCTTCTGAGCCGAGACCTCAGGTTGTTCAACCTTGCCTTTATCGGCTCCGGCTGGAGCCGATAAGTCTCAGTCCACAGTTTCTGTGGCTTCCTCGCTCCGCCGGAGCCGAGGTTATCGAGTACCCGTGTCGGCTCCGACAAGACCTTCGGAGCCGACAACCAGAAAGAGGTCTAGGTCACCTTCTCTTGGCTCCGTTCATTCAGCTCCAGGATCTCCCTGCTGTCTGAACGGAGCCAAAGGTCTCATTCCTCTAGGTCATCGAGGCTGTCCGATCATGACCTTCAGAGGGAGGTGAGTCGACTACTTAAGTCCGAGGCACTAGCCCAGCTGCTTCAGAGCCCGACTCATCAGTCGGTGCCTGCCCCGTCCATCAACTCTTTCCTCCTTCGACTCTTTTGAGTTCGAGCCGGGTCGTGTCGGCACCCAGACTGTGATGACCTGGGAGCCGAGACAATTGTCTACGGCCCCCTCGTCGGCTCCGTTTTCTTCTTTGGAGGAATCTCGGCGCCGACTTCCCTCGTCGGCTCGAGGGGTGAGTGGCATCGACCCTTGTCCGACCCCTCTCCCTCTCGGTGCTTCGGCGCTGGTGAGTTCGGCTCGACATCGCCTCGAGCCATCACTGTCGGTGCCGAGGGGTTCTTAGCTCCTCGGAGCGGGACCTCTGGCTCTGCCTGACAGGGGTGCATTCGAGGTCATGCGCAGTGTGTTACAGCCTCGCTCTACTCCACAGTCGGCTCCGTCAGCCCCTCCCTCGATGCTGCCTCAGGGTAAGTCGACTCACTCTCTCATCCCGGACCGCAGAGGGCCAGCTCCTCAGGAGCCCCTGTGGGATTTCATCCTCTTCCGAGGCCTCTCCTGATTTGGCAGAAGAGCCCCTCGGAAGAGGAAGAGCAAGAGGAAGCACATTGACACACCTGAGACTATCACGCCAGACACAGATCTGGATGATTCTGAGGGTTCCCCCCATTCCCCTTCTGAAGATGTCTGATTTGCAGACATTGTGGAGATCCTGAAACAGAGGGAAATTGGCCAGCCCTCAACCCTTCGGAGGACTAATCTGTGTATCTTGAGGCGTTTGGCTCTCGTCCTTCCACCTCCTGGGTGTCCCCCTTGACCCCCTCATGCAGGTGGTTGCTAAGAAGGCATGGACGGCTCCTGATTCAGTGGACCCCACTCCCAGGAGACCCTCTAAATTCATCACAGCTCCAGCAGACAAGCAATTTTTATCAAAAGGAGTTTCTGTGGATGCTATGGTGGTAGCTGCTGCCACAAAGAAGGAACTGGCTGATCCTTCAGTGCCTGTCCATCCACCTAACAAGGAATCTAGGTCCATGGATAGGTACGGGAAGTGGATGTTCTCCTCAGCGACATTTACCATGCGTTCGCTGAATTACCTGTGCCATTTCACTCGTCTTCAAAGGGACTTGATCAAGGAAGCGAGTGAAATGTTAAAGGATCCTACAGCTGCGGGTTTCCAAGATAAAATGAACACGCAGCTGGCTACCCTTAATTCCATATCTAACTCCTCCATGCGCCTCCTCTCTTATGCGGCCGATGGAGCGAGCAGAGCCGCAGGGACAGATGTAGCTTTACGTAGGTACGCCTGGATGCGGCTATGCAATTTTGCGGACCCTTTCAAGACGTCTTTCACGAACTCCCTTTTGATGGATCATCTCTTTGGTCCTCAAGTGAAAGAAACCCTGACTAGGTGCGAGACTGATGGCAAGACCCTTTCTGCCGTCGGAGTCTGTTTTTCGACTCCTTCTAGGCCTTACCCCAAAGCCCAGAAGGGTGGGAAGATGTGGTTCCGTAAACAATCTCAAGGGACTTCGCCTGACGCACAGAGTCGTTTTCCTACCAGAGGCAGAGGTGGGAATAACAATGGTAGACGTCGCCCTAGGGGCAGGGGGTCCGCAGAACCAGGGCAATCGGGAAGCCTTTCCTGAAAAGCCTTTACAGCATCCCTGAGGTGTTGCCCGACTGCCCATCTTCGGAGGCAGCCGGGGGAAGATTGTCACTGTACCCAGAAGCCTGGCTATCCCTGACTCGAGACAAATGGGTACAGTCCATCATTTCCGAAGGCTATTCTATCCCCTTTCTTCGCTTTTCCAAATCAATCAAAAATCCCTTCCAGATGTTCCACCTCAAAGGGATATAGCAGCTTTGGAAATTTCAAAACTGCTTGCAAAAGAGCAATTCAGTCAGTGCCAGCAGACCAACAAGGATCCGGAATCTACTCAAGGTTCTTTTTAGTTCCAAAGAAAACAGGGGACTGGAGACCAATCTTGGATCTCAGTGTCTTGAACAAATCAGTCAAGAAAACAAGATTTCGGATGGTCACGCTGCAATCCATTCTTCCCCTTTTGGGCAAAGGAAACTGGATGTGCTCTATAGACCTTCGGGATGCGTACTATCACATAAAAATGAACAGACGCTCCAGAAGATTCCTCCGCTTCAGGCTGGGAACCAGTCATTTTCAGTTCAGGGCCCTGCCCTTTGGTCTTACCACTGCCCCCCGGGTGTTTACCAAATGCATGGCAGTGGTAGCTTCTCACCTGAGACGACAAGGATTCCAGGTGTTTCCATATTTGGACGACTGGCTTCTCACAGCTCCCACCAAGCATCTCCTTCTGATGGCCAGAGATTATACTTTTCGCGTTTGTCAAAAACTGGGTATTTCAATAAATTGCGAAAAGTCTGTTTTGTCGCCTTGTCGTACTATTACCTACATAAGCGCAAATTTAGATACTATAAACATGTCTGCAAGGCTAACGAACCAAAGGATATCAGACATTCACAAATTGGTGTCACTTCTTCTCAACAACAACAGAGTCAAAGCCAGGTTAGTTCTAAAGGTGTTGGGAATCATGGCAGCGCCATACCTCTCCTTCCATTGGCCAGATACCACATGCGGATCCTTCAGTGGATGCTTTTACCCAATGGTCATACCAGGAACTTCCAATGTCTCACACCATTATGATCACGCGTGCAAAAGCATCTCATATGGTGGATGTCTTCCCCCCAGCTCCTGTCGGGAAGACCATTTGTTCCACCTCCTCCGGTTGCTACTCTGACAACGGATGCCTCCCTGATCGTGTGGGGGGGGCATTATCAGGGCAGGACAGTCCAGGGCACATGGCAACCAAACGAATGCCACTTGCACATAAATGTTCTGGAGATGAGAGCAGTGCTTTTAGCGTTGCAAGCCCTTCAAGACTCTCTTCCCTTGGGAACGATTGCAATCCAGACAGACAATATGTCTGTAGTATGGTACATCAACAAACAAGGCGGAACCAGATCTTACCCCCTGTGTCGAGAAGCACTCAGACTGTGGCAATGGGCGATTTCTTCTCAGCGTTTTCTGATAGCAACGCACATCCCCGGGAAGTCCAATCACATTGCGGACAAGTTGAGCAGAGCTATACTCATGCCTCACGAGTGGTCTCTGAAAGACTCTGTAGTGAGAGAAATCTTTCTCAAGTGGGGTCAGCCTTGCTGCGATCTTTTTGCTACTCCCCAAAACAGCAAGTGCAGAGAATATTTCACTCTATTCCCTTTACCAGGCCAACCCAGCAGGGACGCTCTAGTCCAAGTTTGGCCCCGGGACATCTGTATCCATTTCCTCCTTTCCCACTGATCTCTCAAGTAATACATAAAGCTATCACCAGAAGGCCTCATTGATCCTCATTGCTCCTTACTGGCCTCGACAAGTGTGGTTCCCCTTTCTACATCGATTTCTTTTGGAGCGACCGTGGAACCTGGACCTAGTTCCAGATCTTTTGATCCACCAGTCGGGTCAGTTTCATCGCTCCCTCCCCTCTCTGAACCTCACTGCTTGGTTCCTCCAGTTCCAACCGTAGCCAGGCTTCCTCAATTATCTCACTCTGTTAGAGATATATTGATAGCTTCCCATAAATCTTCCACTCGAAAGATTTATTTGAGTAAGTGGAAACGCTTCTCATATTGGGCACAAGGAAAGAACATAGATCCTTTCACCGCTTCCATCCAACTAGTCCTTGATTTTCTAGCTGAACTCTTCCATGCAGGTTCATCTCCATCTACTCTTAAGGTTCAATTGGCAGCTATTTCTAATTTCCATGTGGGCATTTCTGAATCTGCCCTAATGTCCCACAAACTTTGCAAAGCTTTTTGAAAGGAGTTTTTCTTCTCAGACCTCCTATAAGAAATCCTCGTTCTCCTTCGGACCTAAATTTAGTTCTTGCTTCTGTGATTCTTTCCCCTTCGAACCTGCAGCTTCATGTTCCTTGAAATTATTATCATGGAAAACTCTCTTTCTGGTGGCTATCACATCAGCTAGAAGAATTTCAGAACTTCAAGCACTCAGTTGTCGTTCTCCTTATCTTGTGTTCCATAAGGACAGAGTTTCCTTACGAACTAACCCGTCCTTCTTCCTAAGGTGGTTTCAACATCAAATATAAATCAAACCATTGACCTTCCTGTCTTTTTCCCAGAGTATTCAAATAGGTCTGAACAAAAATTACACTGCCTGGATGTTCATCGTCAATTAAGGTACTACTTGGATAGGACGAAACAATTCAGAAAATCTGATCAGCTGTTTGTCTCCTATGCGGAAAGCAGAAAGGGACTTTCAGTTTCAAAGGTATCATTATCCAGATGGCTAACATCTTTGATTTCCCTGGTATATGAAATTAGACAACAAAAATTGCCTAATAAACCTAAAGCCCATTCCACCAGAGCTTTGGCTACTTCTTTAGCCTTCCAAGACAGGCTGCCTATTGACACCATTTGTGCAGCGGCTACTTGGGCTACTCCTCACACTTTTATTTCTCATTATAAGTTGGATTTAGCTTCTAGGCATAGAGCTAATTTTGGTTCCACTGTTCTCAGGAGTCTGTTCCGTTAGGCCACCCGGGACAAGGTGCTAGGGACACGGTCCCATCCAGCAAGAATGAAGGCGAGATAGACAACTTAACATATAGAAGTTATGTTCTTACCATAACGTTCCATGTTAGTTGTCTTCTTCTCGCTTCTTCTTGCGTCCCACCCTCCTTCCCCCTGGCCTGGACAGACCTAGAGGAGTTGTGATCGTGACCTCTCTTTCTACCACCTCTTCCTTAGTCATATGCTATTATGCATATTTCTTGGTTCAGGATGTAGGTCACCCTTTTTCTTCCTGTTGTTAGAGGTGGATTCTGTTTTTACAGTTATATTGTTACTGTTATCAGCTGGGGTTAGCTTACAAACGAGATCTGAGGTAACTCTCGCCTAGCATTGTGGGATATAAGGGGAGCCTCGAGCCGGTGGAACCAACTCTCGAGCTTTTAGAGTGGCCGAGTCGGAGCCGAGGTCGGCTCCGAACCCATCCAGCAAGAAGAAGGCGAGAAGAAGACAACTAACATGGAACGTTATGGTAAGAACATAACTTCTATTTTCTGCTCCTTCTGATTACCAGGATTTGCCTTTATCTACTTATGAGGATTCTGATGCAGAGGATTCCATTCCCTCTGCTTCCCCTCCAGAAGATTTTTCTTTCGGTGAAACCTTACACACTCTTAGGGAGCATTTCTGCTGGGAAAGCCAGGATTACTCTGACTCCAAAATGAGGCTTAGGGAATTCTTACTCCTACCTCAACACAGGCCTTTAGCTATCCCTCTTGTTCTGGACATTGTAGATGATGCTTTCTTAGAATCTAGCCTTTCCCCAGACACTTTACCTCCAGCTCCCAGAAAATCTGACAGGTATTACAGAGTACCTGACTCTCACAAGTTCCTCTTCAAGAATCCTTCTGCGGATCCAGAGACCATTTCCCGAGGACCAAAAGGCATTAAGGCTACTGCTGCCAAAAATTCTACCCCTTCTGATAGAGATTCTAGAACCTTAGACAGATGGGGTAAGAATGTATACACTTCTGCTACTTTGGCCATTAGGGCTTTAAATTTCCAGTTTCATATGTTAAAGTATCAGCAGCGTGTTATGGGGCTACTTAAACAGAAAATGATGTTGATTCTTGACTGTAGTGAATACAAAGAATTACAGGATTTAATACATTCTGCAGAACAAGTTGGTGAACATAATTTGCAATGTGGTTTTGACGCTGTAGAGGCATCTTGCAGGGCTGCTTCACTGGGTCTGTACTTAGAAGGCATGCTTGGCTTAAGGAACAAACTTGCCAGATCATGTAAAAGCAAAATTACTAGCTGCTCCCTTAAACCAAGACCGCCTTTTTGGCAACAAAGCAAAAGAAGTCCTCAAAAGGATGGAGGAAAAAGCTAAATCTATGCAAACTGTTAAAGATTTCCTACAAGTACAGCCTCCCAGATTCAGTAGGCATTGGCCTTCTAAGAACAGGTCCTTTCCAGTCCAAACCCAGGAAGAGCAGACCACCTAGGCTACAGTCTCAGGCTTCGCACAAACCTAAGCAGTGGGGGGCTCCCACTTCCAAAGCAGAGAGTATTAAGCCACTCCCCTACGGAAAAATGGCACAATGACTTAACCTTAACCCTTCCAAGCCCTGCTCTACTACCTGCTCCCTTAGGAGGAAAGCTCACCTTGCATGCAAAAAACTGGGAACTCATTACCCAGGACAATTGGGTTTTGAACATAGTTTCCCAAGGATACAAATTCCACTTCCACATCCTACCAACACCAAATGGTTGGCCAGACCTATCCCCAAATTAATGGGCGGAGGCCCAACAGCAGGATGTTCTTTGTGTTTCACTGTTGCAGTCATCACATTTGGGTTATCTGCTTGCAGGTAGCCCTCAGTCGGCCTGATTATCAAAGTCTTGGGTCCTGCGTCGGTTGCTGTCTCATTTTCCATGACGTCAGGTAGTCAGGGGTATAAAGCATGCAGCCAACGGCATTATATCAGTCTTTCTTGTCATGCTGTGCCAGAAGCAGAAGCAGTTTGCAAGTGCCGGTCGGCCGACTCCTGAAATTTTCATTTTCGAGTTTCAGATCCAAAGTCTTCAACAAGGCTAAGAACCTCATTGGGGAAACTTTTTCTTGCTCTAAACTGATGTCAGTAAAAGTTAACAATTGTATTTCTTGTGGAAATCAAATACATCATAAAGATTTTCATTCGTACTGCATTCCTTGCTTAGGTCCAGACCACAATGTCCCTCGCTGTCGGTTTTTTGCCTTATTCAAACCTCGAACTATTCGTCGGTTCATTTTCGCATCTAAATATTTTGGTACTTGGTTCAACTATCCAGAAATGGCTTCGGTAAGCCACCCGACTACCGACATTCTGAAAAAGCGCAAAGATAAAGACAGAGACAGACCACATAGGTCCAAAGCTGCCGACAACACTTCCGTTAAGCTAGTCGCCAGTTCGCCGGTACTCAGTGAGGCGCTTTTGCATCCCCTGATACCCGCTACTTCTGATTCACAGGCCTGTACTGAGACCCATTCGGAGTCCGGTATACCGGGAGATGGTTCTTCGACTGTGGAACCTGCGGATGTCTCTACCTTGGATGGATCCGGAGTCACTGTGCAGGCACCCGCTTCTGAGGGTGTATTCAGGCCTACTGACTTGCATATTAAACCAACGCCATCTTCTTCTTCAAGGCCTAAATCTCGATCCATGACTAGAAAACTGACGCACGGACCGCATGGTCAGGCCCCTATGCCTAAAAAACAAATGGTAAGAATGGCTGAAGACCTTATTACTCTAATCAGGGGAAGCCACCCTTCTCCCTCTAAGAGACCTAGAACTGATTTTCCTTCGGATTCTTCTGGTCAGGATTCTGAAAGTTTTGTTTTTCTGATGACCAAGAGTTGCCCTTATCTACCTATGAGGATTCTGATACAGAGGACTCCATTCCCTCTGCTTCCCCTTTAGAGAATTTCTCTTTTGGTGAAACTTTGCATACACGTAGGGAGCATTTCCACTGGGAAAGCCAGGATTAGACTCCAAAAAGAGGCTTAGGGAATTCTTACTCCTGCCTCAACCTCAACACATGCCTTTAGCTATCCCTCCTGTACTGGACATTGTAGATGATGCCTTCTTGGAATCTAGCCTGGCCCCTGATACTTACCCCCGGCTCCCAGAAAACCTGACAGGTATTGCAGAGTACCTGACTCTCACAAGTTCCTCTTTAAGAATCCTACTGCAGATCCTGACACCATTTCACAGGGACCCAAAGGCATTAAGGCTACTACTGCCAAAAACCCTACCCCCACTGATAGAGATTCCAGTGCCCTGGACAGATTGGGTAAGAAGGTTTACACTTCTGCAACTTTGGCCATTAGGGCCTTAAACTGCCAGTTTCATATGTTAAAGTATCAGCAGCATATTATTGGATTGCTTAAACAGAAAATTATGTTGATTCTTGACTGTGCTGAAAATAAAGAATTACAGGATTTAATGCATTCTGCTGAACAAGTTGGAAAACATACTTTGCAATGTGGTTTTGATTCATTAGAGGCATCTTGCAGGGCTGCTCTCACTGGGTCTGTACTTAGAAGGCATGCTTGGCTTAAGGAGCAAACTTTGCCAGATTATGTTAAAGCTAAATTACTGGATGCTCCCTTAAACCAAGACCGCCTGTTTGTCAACCAAGCAGAAGTAGTACTTAAAAAGATGGAGGAAAAAGCTAAATTTATGCAAACTGTTAAAGATTTCCTGCAAGTACAGCCTCCCAGATTTAGTAGGCACTGGCCTTCTAAGAATTGGGCCTTTCCTGCTTCTTCGGCCTTTTCAGTCCAAACCCAGAACCAGCAGACCACCCAGGCCTCAGTCTCAAGGTACTCACAGGCCTCTGGCGACTAGCTTAACGGAAGCATCGTTGGCAGCTTTGGACCTATGCGACCTGTCTCTATCTTTGCGTTTTTTCAGAATGTTGGTAGTCGGGTGGCTTACTGAAGCCATTTCTGGATAGTTGAACCGAGTATCAAAATATTTAGATGGGTAAATGAACCAACAACGAGGACAATTGGGTTTTGAACATAGTTTCCCAAAGATACAGATTCCACTTCCACACCCTACCAACACCAAATGGTTGGCCAAACCTACCCCCAAATCAATGGGCTGAGGCCCAACAGCAGGCCCTCTCTCTCCTCAATATCAAGGCTGTTCAGCCTGTCCCAGCAGAACAAAGGGAACAAGGCTTTTATTCAAGACTTTTTCTGGTACTCAGAAAAGACAACTCCTGGCATCCTATCCTGGACCTCTCTATTCTCAATACCTTTCTCGTAGTTCCAAAATTCAAAATGCTAACTCTGCAACAGCTTCTTCCCATGCTAGCCAAGGATGCCTGACTGGCAACCCTAGACATAAAGGAAGCTTACCTGTACATCCCAATAAGGGAATCTTGCAGGAAATACCTACGCTTCAGGGTAGGCTCCATGCACTATCAGTTCTCTGCACTTCCCTTTGGCTTATCTACTGAACCCATGGTATTCACAAAGTTCCTAGCTCCAGCCATTGCATTTTGCAGGCAGAGAAATATTCAAATTTACCCATATTTGGACGATTGTCTGATTCAGGCAGAAAGCCAGGACTTGCTATTACAACACCTGGCATTCATAAAGAAACTTTTAATCTCACTGGGGTATACCATAAACGAAAATAAATCTCACCTAGTACCCTGCCAACAGATTGTATTCCTGGGAGCAAACTTGAACACAAATTCCCAGATGGCATTACTCACTCCAGAGAAGCAAGTTTACTTGACAACCTACTTCAAACTATTGGCCACAAAACCTCAGCTATCTGCATGGAAAATACTGCAAGCCCTGGGGTTCATGGCCTCTTGCATTTTACTAATTCCATATGCAAGACTGCATATGAGGAAACTCCAATGGTATCTAAAAAGCTTATGGTGTCATCATTCTCAGGACCTGGAAACTATGATTTCTATCATTCCTTGTATCAAAATAGAGTTCCTTTGGTGGGCAGAGGCCTGCTACCACAAGGGACTCCCTTTCACTCTACCCCCTGCCCCCCAAACCCTAACAACAGACGCATCAGACTATTCATGGGGGGTTCACATGGCAGGGCAGTGCATTCAGGGCAAATGGAACCCGAGACAGATGCACCTGCATATAAATCAAAAAGAAGTGTTAGCTGTACAGAATGCTCTGACAGCCTTCAAAGACTGTATTCTTCCAGGACAACTATTGGTAAAGACAGACAACACCACTCATACCCTCTCTGCAGACTAGCCATGGCTCTTTAAAACTACCAAGTACACCTGCAAGCTCAATTCCTGCCTGGCATACTAAATTCACTAGCAGGCGATTTAAGCAGAAATCTCATGGACCCACACGAATGGAAACTAGAAGCCAAAATATTCAAACTCTTGAGGAACAAATGGGGGGACTCCAGAGATAGACCTGTTTGCCTCCCCTCAGAACTACCTTCTTCTTCTTATTCTGTCAGCTTTTCCCTGTTAGGTGTCGCCACAGCAGATCACCTGTCCGCTCATAATTGGCAGTGGAGTTTTACGGTGTCGAGTTGCCAGCCCGATGCCCAACCTTCCACAGAAAGCACACACATGCACACACTCACACCTAGGGCCAATTTAGCGTGTCCAATCCATCTACAGCATGTCTTTGGGATGTGGGAGGAAACCGGAGCACCCGGAGGAAACCCACGCGACCACAGGAAAGACATGCAGACTCCTCACAGAAGGCACCGCAGCCGAGGATCGAACCAGAGAACCTCTTGCTGTGAGGTGGCAATGCTAACCACTGCACCACCGTGGCCGCCTCCCCTCAGAACTACCAATTGAGCAAATTCTGCACAAGACCTCCCCACAGCCAAACTTGGAAAGTGGATGCCCTGTCCTTTACCTGGGAAAGCCTCTCAGTTTATGCCTTTCCCCCTCTGCCTCTCCTCTCAAAAGTTCTACTAAAGATCAGACAGGACAAGCCAAGGACAATACTGATTGCACCAGACTGGCCATGCCAGCACTGGTACCCCTTCTTGCGCAGTATGGTGCTGCTACAACCATGGCACCTGCCTCAGACCCCTTCCCTGCTGTCCCAGCAGGCGGGCCAGATTCTGCACCCTCAGCTTCAAACCCTGAACCTTGCAGCCTGGCTAATTCCTTGAGCTCTCCCTTAGCATCCCTTAGTAAACAGATACTGGAGGCAAGGAGGCCTAGTACTATAAATTCCTAAGCTGAAAAGTGGAAAAAATACTGTTCCTGGAGCCTGGCTCAGGGGATGGGCACAACGGTGCCCAGCTTACCTCAGATTCTATAGTACTTAACAGAAATGCTCTACAGGGGCCTTCTCGTCAATTAAAATTCATGGCTCTGCCATTTCAGCACATTATAATAGAGAGCCACCCCTTTTCTCTAACCCCTTGCTAAAGCAGTTCCTTAGAGGGGCCAAAAATTTAATACCCCCCCAGGAGAGCTCCCACTCCAGCCTGGGACCTTAACTTTGTATTGGAAAAGCTCAATCTTCAACCCTTTGAACCAGCGGCTACAGCTGAGTTGAAATTCCTTTCTTGGAAAACAGCCTTCCTTCCAGCCATCACTTCAGCAAGAAGAGTGTCTGAATTACAGGACCTCATGGCAGTGGAACCCTTCATTATCTTCCATGTGGACAGGGTTTCCCTCAGGACTAACCCTTCCTTTATGCCCAAGATGGTGTCTTCTGTGGCCCTAAATCAGTCCATTCATTTGCCTTCTTTTTTCCCTAATCCACAAAACAGAGGGCAACCAATACTGCACTCTCTGGACATGCACAGAAGACTTAGATTCTGTTTGGACAGGACTAAGCCTACCAGAAAATATGAGCAGCTGCTAGTTAGCTTTGCTGCAGGGGCAGAGGGGAAGGCCATTTCAAAGCAAACCATTTCCAAATGGATAGTCCATTGCATTCATTTCTGCTGCAAACACCATGGAAAACCTACCCCACAGGGGATAAGATCACATTCCACCAGGGCTGCATCTACCTCTGCGGCATTTCTCCGAGGGGTCCCTACCAGGGACATCCTAGAAGCTGCTACCTGGAGCTCTGTACATACCTTCACCAAGCATTACCACTTGCCTATCTTTTCTAAATCCAGAGCTGAATTTGCCACTGCAGACTTGCAGGGATTAATAGCTGGCCCTAATGCTCTTTAACTTCCCCCTCCCTTCCTTAGCTTTAGGAATCAACCCAAATGTGATGACTGCAACAGTGAAACACGAAGAACATAGTACAGTTGTATACACTTACCATAAATGTAGATGTTCGAGTGTATTCACTGTTGCAGTAATGGTTACCCTCCCTCCAGCCCCCTGACTTATCTTGGCTCTACCTCTCCTTATGGTTGGTATGTCTATTTTTTGTTGTGTATTTGCTTTTTGATGGGGGTTTTACCATACCATTTAATTGCTTCCTATTATGGGGGCAGCTGACATCTGGGGCAAGAAAAACTGATGTAATGGCGTTGGCTGCCTGTTTTTATACCCCTGACGTCAGACCTAGAGTGACAGCAATCGGCGCAGAAATACGAAGTCTCTGGTATTCGGGCCAACTGAGGGCTACCTGCAGGCAGATAACCCAAGTGTGATGACTGCAACAGTGAATACACTAGAACATCTACATTTATGGTAAGTGTACACAACTGCACTTTCCTTTTGTTACTTGTACATTGCACCTCTGGCAGTATTTTTGAGAAAACTAATACATTGTTTGCCTTCTTGCAGAACTTACAGGATTTTTTTTCTGTTTGTCACCATGAATGTGTCAGCCATCACAACATTCATACACATAGACATCATCACACAGGGTGTGTCTGCCTGTTTTCTTACTGCTTTTGAAATGGCTTTACTCACTGTACCCTTGTAGCAAAATCTCCAAACAAGCCATCCCTTTTTAAAATCAAATGCAATAAACATTTCCTTCCTAAACTATGGTTGCTCTGTTGGCACTCTTTCTACTCCTATTTTATATCTTTTTTCCCCTTTGCATCATTGGATCTTCACACCATAGGGGCATGGCTTCATCTGATCCTGATAATTACCCTTAATAGATTTATTTTGCTATTGATTATAAGGTTCAACTTGTTTGTACAAGTACCACATTGATAACTTTAGAGGCATTAAAAATGTTTTACAAAACTGCACGCTTGTATTTGAGGCAGTGTAGCTAAGTACAAATAATGAAATTCGCAAATTTTGTGAAAATTGTTTTTGTATGCTTGGAAATTTGAAGATATGAAATTCCTTCTCCCTCTCCCTCTTTCACAGGTATTTGGAGCAGAGATATTCGATATAAGAGTAACCTGCCACTGACAGAGATAAACAAAATCCTTAAGAACTTGGAAAGCAAAAAACTAATAAAGGCAGTCAAATCTGTTGCTGTAAGTATTAAATCCCTGCAAAGAGTAAAGGTTCAGATAGGCCGTATTCAGTAATGATAATCAGGCAACCTGGTATGGTGACATAGGTTATTTAAAATAAGTAGCTATTCTTTGTATGGATCACTGTTGCAGTATTGTTCACTGTGTATTAGAGTTAACCACAGGTGTACATTTGCCTGGTGGGGTCAGTTCTCAGAGCTCTTTGGATGTCTTAGCACAGGCCAGCTGTGCCCTGAATATGGATGGAGGTCTGCATTCCAGATAAAAGGGTCAGTCAGTCTGTCCCATTTTCACTTATTTTTTGCTGCATGCATGATCTGTATTTTTCTAAGAAAGTTTACGGTCCTCAGCCTGATTTCTGCTTCAGAGCTCTGGTCTGTAGAATTCTTTGAAAGCCAAATACACTGTTGGTGAAGCTTTTCCTAATTGCCAGTTGGTTTTCTTTTGGGGGGAGTAATAAATGTGAATTATTGTCTGTAGCTGTGCTGCCACCAAAAGAGAAAGGGAACATAGAAGAGGAATTCTTTGTGCCACTATTAGCATACATCTACCATTTCATGAAAAGGCAGTGTGATATGAAACTTTTTTGCATTTCAGTTAGATTATACCAACATTCATTCAGTAAGTGATTGACATGGATGCAGTGTAAAGATAGCACTAGGGCATATGGATATCAATGTATTTGATGGGAAAGTCAAGATGTTTTTCATGTTTCGCTGTTGCCGTCCTTACTTGTGGAATTTCCTTCTGTGGAAGCCCTTGGCCGGCCCGAATGCCAGAGTAAATGTCTTTCCTCTTCCTATGACCAGCGGACACCCTTGACTGATGTCACTACACCCAGGATATAAGTGGAGTCTGCGAACAGCATGACCTTATGTTCATCGTGTTTCACTGTTGCAGTCATTACAATTGGGTTATCCTGCTGGCAGGCTACCCGCAGTCAGCCCGAGTTCCAAAGTCTAGATCCGGCGTTGGTTGCTGTCACCTCCTCCCTGACGTCAGTGCGCCAGGGGTATAAAAGATGCAGCCAACGCCATTTTCTTCAGTCTTTCTTGCCGCGCGGTGCCCGAAGCAAAAGCAGTTCGCAAGTGCCGGTCGGCCGACTCCTGAGATTTTCAAATTCAAATTTCAGATCCGAAGTCTTCATTAAAGCTAAGTACCCCGTTGGGGAAACTTTTTCTTTGCTCCAGACCGATGTCAGAAAAAGTTAATATTTGTATTTTTTGTGGGAAGCAAATACCTCATAAGGATTTTCATTCTTACTGTATTCCTTGCCTAGGCCCTGACCACGACGTTGCTAGTTGTCGGTTTTGTGTTAAATTTAACCAATGCACTATTAAGCATCGGTAAGATTTTGCATTTCATTACTTTGGCAGAAGATTCAATTATATAATGCCGTCGGAACAGCCGACTACCGGAGTTTATAAAAAGCACAAAGAAAAAGAAAAGGACAGGCATCTGAGGTCCAAAACCGATGATGAGGCTTCCGTTAGGCCTGTCGCCGGTTCGTCGGCTCTCAGTGAGGCGCTTTCGCATTCCCTGACGCCCGCTACCTCAGAGCCGCAGGCCCCTTCCGACTCCCACGTGGAGCTGACGAGGCCGCTGGAAACTCAAGGTATTGGACACTCGGAAACTATTCCCTCAGATGGGTCCGGAGCCGCTGAGCAGGCATCTGCTTCTGAGGGTGTTTTCAGGCCTACACAATTATATGTAAAACCAACTTCAGCTTCAAAGGCAAAGACTAAAGCAGCTCTAAAGACAAAGAAACAAGTACAGCATTCTCCTGGACAGGCCTCCATGCCTAAAAAACAGATGCTTAAAATGGCCGAAGACCTAATTACTTTGATCATGGGTTCCCATCCCCCTCCTGATAAGAGGCCTAGGCAAGAGATAGAATATGAATCTTCAGATCAGGTTTCCATTTCCTCTGATTCCTCTTCTGAACAGGAATATTCCCTTCCTCCCTATGAGGATTCTGATGCTGAAGAATCTATCCCTTCAGCCTCTCCTCCTGAGGATTATTCTTTTGGGGAGACCCTGCATACTATGAGGGAGCATTTCCACTAGGAGAGCCAAGATTACTCAGAATCCAAGAAAAGGCTCAGAGACTTCCTTTTATTGTCTCAGCACAGGCCCCTTGCTATTCCTCCTGTTTTAGACATTGTATATGATGTATTTTCAGAGTCCAGTCTGTCTCCTGACTCTTTACCACCAGCTCCTGTTAAGCCAGACAGATACTACAGGGTTCCTGA
The DNA here is from genome assembly GCF_019279795.1 of Protopterus annectens. Classification (NCBI taxonomy): domain Eukaryota; kingdom Metazoa; phylum Chordata; order Ceratodontiformes; family Protopteridae; genus Protopterus; species Protopterus annectens. Next base: position 448,583,277 of record NC_056727.1, read on the forward strand.
TTCTCATACATTTCTTTACAAAAACCCTGCTTCTGACTCAGAAACTATTTCTCAGGGTCCCAAGGGGGTCAAGGCTTCCACTGCAAAAACCCTATCCCCTCTGATAGGGATTCAAGGGCCCTGGACAGATGGGGGAAAAAGATTTATACTTCTGCTACCTTGGCTGTAAGAGCTTTAAATTGTCAGTTTCATATGCTTAATTATCAGCACTATCTTATGTCACTGCTTAAACAGAAAATGTTGACAAATTCAGAACGTGCAGAAAACAAAGAAATGCAGGATTTATTGCATGCAGCTGAACAAGTGGGAAAGCATACTTTGCAATGTGGTTTTGATTCTCTAGAGGCCTCCTGCAGGGCTGCAGTTACAGGTTCTGTCATTAGGAGGCATGCTTGGTTAACGGAACAGAATCTACCCGATCATGTTAAAGCAAAACTATTAGATGCTCCATTACAACATGATACCTTGTTTGGTGTTAAAGCAGAGGAGGTGTTGAAGAAACTGGAGGACAAAGCTAAGTCTATGCAAACAGTGAAGGATTTCTTACAGGTGTAGCCTCCCAGATTTAGTAGGAACTGGCCTACAAAGAATTGGTCCTTTCTAGTGTCAGACAGGCCACAAAGAGGCAGATGTAGATGCCCCAGAGGCAGATCACAGCCCCAAGGCTCATACAGGCCTAAACAATGGGGTGCTTCTACCTCAAAAAGCGGAGAGGAAAAATCACAACCATACAGGAAACAGTCTCAATGACTTTCCCCTGCCAGCACCAAGCACTTATTTTCTGGCAGCTCCTTTGTGGGGAAAACTAGCACTTTTTTCACAAAATTGGCACATGATCACTCAGGACAAATGGGTCTTAAATATGGTATCTCACGGCTACAGATACCATTTTCACACCCTGCCAAGGCCAAACGGTATGCCAGACCTGCCATGCAATCAATGGGCAGAGGCACAAAAAAATCTTTCATCGCTCATGGACATGAGAGCCATTCAGCAAGTACCACAGCAAGAGCAGGGACAAGGATTTTACTCAAGGCTATTCTTGGTACCCAGAAAGGACAAAGCCTGGAGACCAATACTGGACCTGTCTATCCTAAACACATTCCTGGATATTCCAAAATTCAAAATATTAACTCTGCAGCAGCTTCTGCCCATGCTGGGCAAGAAGGCTTGGCTTGTGACTTTAGACCTAAAAGAGGCATACCTGCATGTCCCAATCAGACAATCATGCAGAAGATACCTCAGATTTATAGCTGGCTCTATGCACTACCAATTCTCTGCACTACCCTTCGGCTTATCTACTGCACCCAGGGTCTTCACAAAATGCCTGGCATCAGTAATTGAATTTTGCAGACAAAGAGGAATACAAATATATCCTTACTTGGATGACTGCCTTATTCAAGCAGAGAACAAGGACATTCTACTACAGCATCTGGCATTTGTAAAAAGATTACTAACAGGTCTAGGATACACAGTAAACGAAAAGAAATCAAAACTCTCACCCTCTCAAGAGATAATATTCCTGGGTGCAAGCTTAAATACAACTGCCCAGATGGCTTATCTCACACCAGACAAACACAGACAACTGACTACTTATTTCAAAATGTTGGCAACAAAGACCCATTTATCTGCAAGAAAAATTCTGCAGGCTTTGGGCTTCATGGCATCCTGCATACTGCTAATTCCATATGCAAGACTGCATATGAGGAAACTTCAATGGTATCTAAAAAGTGTTTGGACTCAACATTGCCACAGCCTGGAAACAATAATTACCCTCATTCCCTGCCTGCAACAGGAGTTTCGATGGTGGGCAAAAGACTGTCACCTCAACACGGGACAGCCATTCACCTTACCCACAGCCATTGACAACAGATGCATCAGGTTATGCCTGGGGCACCCATATGGCAGGAAGATGTATTCAGGGCACATGGTCCGCAAGTCAAATGCATCTACATATCAATCAAAAAGAGATGCTAGCTGTTCAGAATGCCCTGACAGCCTTCAAGGATCTACTTCATCCAGGACAACTACTGATAAAGACGGACAATACTACAGTCGTGGTACATAAACAAGCAGGGGGGCATGCATTCCTACCCCCTCTGCAGACTAGCCATGAACTTGTGGGACACAGCACTGACTTACCAAGTACATCTGCAAGCACAATTCCTGCCAGGAAGGATGAATACTCTGGCAGATGAACTAAGCAGAAACCTAATAGATCCCCACGAGTGGAAATTGGATCCTCAAGTCTTCAGCATGATAACAAGGAACTGGGGATGCCCAGACATAGACCTATTTGTCTCTCCTCACAACTGCCAACTACAGAGATTCTGCACAAGGACTTATCACAAGCAAGCATGGAAAGTGTATGCTCTATCTTTCAGCTGGAAAAACCTAACAATATATGTCTTTCCTCCTCTGCCTGTCCTCCCCAAGGTACTCCTCAAGGTCAGACAAGAGAAACCAAAAATTATACTGATTGCCCCAGACTGGCCTCGCCAGCACTGGTACCCAGTACTAAAGAGCTTGTCTCAATGCCCAGCTTGGACATAACCTCAGATTCCTCACTTATTCACCCAACAAGACAGTCAGATACTGCACAGCCAACTCAGGACCTTAAACCTGGCAGCTTGGCGGGTAATGTAGCCATTCAAGACACACCTCTCTCTAAAGCAGTGATGGATGTTATTTTGGAGGCCAGGAGGCCTAGCACCAGAAATTCTTAAGCAGAAAAATGGAAGAGATTCTGTGCTTGGAACCAGTCACAAGGTATTGACACGACTGTTCCAAATATTCCTCAGATTTTGCAGTACTTAACTGAGATGCTGGATAAAGGCCTTTCCTTTTCATCAATTAAAATTCATGCCTCTGCCATTTCAGCTCATTACAATACAGAACCACCTATTTTTTCTCGTCCATTACTAAGGCAGTACCTCAGAGGGGCCAAAAACATAAGACCTCCAAGGAGAGCACCAGTACCTGCATGTGACCTCAACTGTGTCTTGGAAAAACTCACACTGCCTCCATTTGAGCCAGCCTCTGCAGCTGATATAAAATTCTTATCCTGGGAAACAGCTCTGCTCCTAGCAATAACCTCTGCTAGACGAGTCTCAGAGTTACAGGCACTCATGGCTGTGGAACCTTTTATCATTTTCCATCCTGACAGGGTTTCTCTAATGACAAACCCTACATTTATGCCTAAAGTAGTGTCCAGTGTGGCCCTTAACCAAACAATTAATTTGCCTACCTTTTACCCAAACCCACAGAATAAGGGTGAGAAACTTCTGCATTCTTTGGACATTCACAGGCAGCTACGCTTCTACTTGGACAGAACCAAAGCTTTCAGAAAGACTGAACAACTTCTAGTGTCATATGCTGCAGGATCACAAGGAAAGCCTATCTCGAAACAGACTATTTCAAAGTGGATAGGCCACTGCATTCGTTTCTGCTATTCACACCATGGCAAATCAGTGCCTAAGGGCATTAGGCCACATTCAACCAGAGCAGCAGCCACTTCAGCAGCCTTCCTCAGAGGAGTACCAACCAAAGACATCTTAGAGGCCGCAACTTGGAGTTCAGTGCATACTTTTACAAAGCACTATCGCTTACCTCTCTACTCTAAATCCAGGGCAGGCTTTGCCACTGCAGTTCTGCAGGGCCTGATAGCCTCTCCTAATCCTATTTAGCACCAGCCTCCCAACCTTAGCTTTGGGATTCAACCCAATTGTAATGACTGCAACAGTGAAACACGATGAACATAGTACAGTTGTGTACCTACCATAAATGTAGATGTTCAAGTGTATTCACTTTTGCAGTCCAGGTTACCCTCCCACCATCCCTCCTTTTCCTTGCTGGGACTTACCTGTACTTCTCTGTTCTATACAACCTATGTGGTGTATTTGCTTGTAGATGAAGGAAAAGTTGTTTTTTGTGTATGCATGCTTATTGGCATAATTTAGCCTACCATTTTAAGGGCACCTGACATCTGGGGCAAGAAAAACTGAAGAAAATGGCGTTGGCTGCATTTTTTAGACCCCTAGCACATTGACGTCAGGGAGGAGGTGACAGCAACCGACACCGGACCTAGACTTTGGAACTTGGGCCGACTGCGGGTATCCTGCCAGCAGGATAACCTGATTGTAACGACTGCAACAGGGAATACACTTGAACATCTACAATTATGGTAGGTACACAACTGTACTTTCTTTCTTACCGTTGGAGCTCGAAGCATCTAGTACATATGTCAGTCAGTTCACACCAGAGTGAATACTTCAGAAAGCTAAATATCCCTTGGGGAATTCTTTCTTTTTTCTATCTAATGTCAGAGAAAGTTAACAGTTGCCTCGGTTGTGATAAAGTAATTCCTCACCAAGATTTCCACACCCTCTGTGTTACTTGTTTGGGCCCTAAACATGACGTTCTCAACTGCCGTTTCTGTGCCCGATTCAACTCCAGCACTATTCAGCATAGGGCAGACATTTTAGCTAGGTTTCTTAGCAAGTCCTTTGAATCTCTATGGAGGATGGTGTCCATTTTGCATACCGATGTTGGTTTGCCTATATGCAAATGGCCTAAGCTCAGCCCCTCAGATAGCCTGACTGGACTGGTTATTTTGGAAGTCGGTGTGGTGCCTTCGCAGCCCCCTCCCACAATCTAGGTGGTGGACAAGGCCTCTGTTGAGACCCTTTCAGAGGCAGATATGCTGTCAGGCCCCTCAACATCTGTACCGTCATTGAACGCTCTTCGTTGGTCAGGTCCAAGACTGCTCTGCAGGCTTCTTCTTCCGGCGAATGCAGTACTTCCATTACACCTCAGAGGCATTCAAATGTCTGTGCTTCTGTCGCCCCCAAGCCTAAAGAAAAACCTACTGCTAGGAAGACTTCTTTCATTCCAGGCCTTCCAGTTCCCACTCTCAGGCCTCTCAGCAGGATTTAGTTAAATTGGTAAAGGATCTGGTTTCCCTGGTAAAAGGCAGACCCCCCCCCCCCCACCAAATTTAGGAAAAGAGACCCAATCCCAGGGGTTCCTACTGACCCCTTTGAGACTAGGCAGGATTTGGACCAAGAGTGTTCAGCCTTTGAAAAGGATCCCTCCTTGTCTCCTTCTCAGGAGTCTGAATCAGAGGAAACCTTGCTTTCTGAACCCCCCCGAGGATCTGTCCTTTGGGGAAATTTTATACTCCCTTGGGGAACAGTGTCATGGTGAAGAACAAGATTATCCCCAATCCGAGAAAAGAGTCCGGGAATTTCTCCACCTCTCAGAACTTAAACCCCTGTCAATTCCCCCTGTTTTGGAGGTGGTTGATAATATTCTTCAATAATCCTCTTTGAGACCAGACTCCCTTACTCCTGCACCCAGAAAATCTGAGAGATTCTACAGGGTTATGGCTTTAAATAAACACTGAAAGAATTGATGAGACTGTATTATACTGGAATTAACTGGAAACAACTGGAATGAAAGTCTTTATTTGTTAACTCATTACATCCGAATAATACCTCCAAGTGCATTTGCAGCTAACTCCTACTGATGCCTCTAGGCATCAAATATTGCTTGTTCATATTTGCATCAATAATTACAAAACCATGCTATGTACAAGATTTTAAAAGGTTTCCTCTTAAAGCTTACACAGTGGCAAACTCAATTGCATTAATATTTGACCTCTGTCTAGTGCAGGAAAATAGATATTGTTGTTTTTAGAATATTAATTTAGATATCATTTTATTTTCACATTTTTCTAAATATCTCAACAGCTGAGTAACACAGAACTTTTTAGCCTTGTATGAATGCTCTGCTAGACAAATAAAATGCTGCTGACACTTTGTATGTAACTTGAGTGGTTGCTGAGATATTTAAGTTGTTTACAAAATATTACAGATATAATCGTTACTGTGTTTATTGTGACTTATAAAATTCAGTTGAAGAACTAGACCCTAAAGAATACTACCACTATAAAATAGTTGTGCTGAAGGGTTTGCCATTTATACTTCTTTCATAACCACTGTGGTTCTAGAGATATGAACATTTGTTTGAAATGAGAGGACATAATTTGATTGTGACAAAAGGCTTAGACTCCACCCGTTGGAAGTTACAGTGCAAACTTGCAGAGCTCCATTTCAGTGAGTGAGTTAATTAACCAAACTTGTGCTAAACAGGTGCCAGTCTCTCCTTTATGGGCCAAGTCTTGTGTACTCTTCAGAATGACTTCTGCAAACACTGTAGTTTGGTTAGTAAGGCTTTATTAGATGTTCACAATATCTGAAAACTGTCTTCATTAACAGTGCTGATAAACAGTAACAGTCTGTAGAAATGCTGGAATGCTGGTTAACAGTAACAATGCTGATAAATATATCCGAAGTTTCTGCAGGTGTATTCTGATTCTTCTGAATAATATCAACTGAAACAGTCTTTTATTATGAATAAATTTAACCTGACTTCTGCACTCCAGCTCGAGTGTCTGTTCTGCAGTCCAAAGGCTAACTTCCTTTTTGGAATGCTGGATATTTAATCTTTTCTGTATGCCAGTCCGAACTAACTGACTTTTCTAACTGTATCAGCAGCATTTCCTAATAATAGCCCCCCAGCCACTAGCTGGCATGCATGGCTAAGGGAGCAAGACCTTCCGAAGCATGTAAAGTCCAAACTTTTGAATGCTCCCTTAGATAAGAAGTCTCTCTTTGGCTCTAAAGCATTAGCTGTACTCAAAGATTTCAAGGACAGAGATAAGTCAAGACAACCAGCCAAAACCTTCTGGCAGGTACAGCCCTTGCGTTTCAGCAGAAATTACTCCACAAAGCTCTGCTCCTTTCCTTCCCAACCAAGAGAAGGCCAGGGAAAGGCCTGCAGGGAAAAGGACCACAGTCAGCTACATGGTCTCAGACCTGGGCATTTGTCTTCCCCAACAGCAGGGACTTCCTCTACTCAGGTCCCTGGGAGGGATCAGTCATGGGCATTTCATGGCACATACCCCCCTCCCCCCTTCCCTGAAGAAAGACTGACCCAATTCAGACAATTTGACCTTTTATCTATTCAGTCCTATATCTTCTTACTATCCTTGGTAGGGGGTCATTACCCTTCAATATATTTTTCTTATGTCCTGCCCTTAGGTTTTCCTAGGGACTCCAGTCCTAAAACACATTTCTGGTTTGTTCCCAGAAGGGGATCTAGTGGAGGATTACTGAGCCTTTACTAAGTCCCAATTTGTGCCTTGCACCTTTGACTGGTTCACTGCCCCCAGCCATTCACTTAACACTCAGCCCCTCCTATTGCCTACTGCTAATTACCTCCTCTAGTCCACTAACATGGTGCTACATAGCTCAGACTTGACTAACTAACAGCCCTTACTTACTTTCCAGGGATTCCACCATAACAAACCCAGAATCCAAAGTTCACTGTTCTAAAGCAGGACCCAATGGACTCTACCTTTCCTGCCTCAAGGCAGGGTTTCCCCCCTGACCAACAGTGTTCAAAACATTACTGACAGGTCAGGTTGTGAGTTGATCTGTAAGGAGATTTGTTAAGGCCAGGTTATAATCAGCAATATTCATCAGTATAACCATTACCCCTTTTCAGTCTCATCGCCTGTATGTTTTTCTTGGTAGAAAGTTCTTATAAGGCAAGTTTTTCATCCTGTGATAGGTTGGAAGTTGGGTAATAGACATAAATGTTCCACCCTATCACAGGATTAAAAACTTGCCTTACAGATCAGATTTGTTACGAAGAGATCTCTGTTGAAAAAATCAAGAGAAGTTTCTCAGATGTTGATTCTATTTTATTTGATATGTTTGCCAAGAGAATGTTGACCATGAGATGTATACCTTTTTAAAGGTAGACCAACCTAGAATGGCCAGGATATTCAGCATACCTAAGGTACACAAAAATAGGTCTAAGCCACCTTTTAGACCAGTGGTTGCTGTTGACCATTACAAAACTGAGACATTTTCTGTATTTTTAAATCATTTATTAAACCCGATGGTTCAGAGCTCAGAATTCTCTTTAAGAGATTCCTGGCACCTCTTGGAATTAAGTGAAATCCAAGAAAAGAGTGAGGGGTGCATTTGTATCTCATTGGATGTGGTTTCCTTATATTTACATGTATCCAGCAAGATACTGGAATAGACTTCGTGAGGAGTTACCTATCTAAATTTACTGACTTTGACACTGTCATAAGTACCATTTGTGTTTTACTAGAAATTGTCTCAGGTGGTAATTTTTTTTTTTTGTATTTCAAGGGAAACACTATAAACAAAACTCAGGAGTTGTTATGGGGGCAAAAGTAGCCCCCATATTTGCCAACCTTGTAATGGCCTGGTGGGAGCAAGTACATTTAAAACCCCACTTCCTGTTTGATAAAGTAGTGTTCTACAGGAGATTTATTGATGATTTGATCTTCCTACAGAGAGGAACTGTAAGTACATTTGATGAGCTTTTTCAGTTTGTTAATTTAATTACATCTTTGCTAAAATTCACCTTGAGTGGAGTTAGAAAAAATATTAACTTTTTAGATATTACTGTTTCCCTCGAAGTGGAGGGTGAAAGATTCATGAGTAAAATATATAGGAAAGATACCTTTGTCAACCAATACTTACACAGAGACAGAGTCAGCATCCCTTCCATGTAAAAGGAGGAGTGGTAAAGGGTCAATTTATTAGGCTCAGTAGGCTGACCAGTGATGAGATAGTTTTTATTAATGAAATGGAATAAAATGTTTGTTTTTACAAAGAGGCTATGATGATCATTGGTTAGCTAAAATTATGAATGCAGTGAATGTGCTAATGTTAGACAAAGCAAAACCTATCATAAACAAGACTACAAATTGTCTTGAGACATTTAAAACTAGTAATAACAAGTTAGTGGTGGCTGGATTAAGTAAGACGCAGTTCAGCAGAGCATTTCCCCTCCTCATTTCAGTTGATATGTCAGTAATAAATATATTAAAGGAAAATAATTACTGGAAATGTGAATCTATTTAAAGTCCTTGTAGAAGATCCATCATTTACTTATAAACATTTAAACAATGTAAGATTCATTTTGGAAAATTCTTCATCTAATTCATTAGATGTTAGAGGTACGGTAGGCACCTATACGTCCGGGAGGTGCAAGCAATGTAGTTTCATCAGTAATTCTTCCAGTGTGGATATTAAAGCATTAAATCTGATTTTATGGAGTAAAGGGAGATTTGACTAATTCACAGAGTGTAGTTTTAGTGGTATGCGATTCATGCCGCAGTTACTATGTGGGTAAAACAATACAGAAACTGTCAAAATGGATTTATGAACACATCCTTGCAATTAGAAAAACATACTAAAACAACTCTTTAGCTCAACATTCATTAAGCTGTTCAAATTTCAAAAAACAATTTTCATTCTTTGTTTTAGACACAGTAAGCTTAAATACGTTTTTGAGGAATGTTAATGTTCTGTTGGAATGCCGTGAGACATACTGGCATGTTAAGCTTTGTACAAATAAATTGCCAGCCCTAAATGAATCTATAAATATAAAATGCATTTTACAAGCACAAAGATTTTAAAAGGTGCATATTTATAATAGAGTGTTTTGCAATGACACCTGGTTTTAATGAGACACTTACTGTGTTGCTTTAAGTAACTTAGGCACTATAAGAACTGAAATGATTGGTTCCAAAGAACATGTGATTTTAATGGCACTATATTTAAAAATGATGGTGCGGTGAAGGGTTTTTATTCTGTAGAAGTTCTTGTGAATATTAAAAAGAACTAAAGCGCTTAATATAAAAGCCTGTGTCCAGGCTTTCATTCGTGCTTTCCAGTAGAACAGCTTGTTGGTTCAGTGTTCTAAAACCGCGATTTGTTGTTAGGTGCTAGTGCACGGACTATGGGGACAGAGCACAGGTGATCCAGAGTTCAGATCCTGTTAACACTTAACCCCACTGCCCCCTCATCTCGGTATTAGCATGTGCAGAACATCTTTGGTAAAACCAAAAGACCTAGCTCCAGAAAAACCTGGGCAACATAATAGGAAGGTTCTTAAACTGTAGGTGCACAGGCTTATCAGGACCAAGATCCCTACCTACTGATCCTACTCTTAAATCCCCTTTAAATAGGCCTGTCTTACTCTTGGTACAGGTTTCAGGTTTCTGTCTTTTCATCTTTCTCCCCCCACACACACCCCCCTACCTTCTCCCACCCACTGACCAAACAATTTCCCTCTAAGGCCTTCCACTTCTGGCTTCCCAGGGGACCTCATACTTCTCCTTGCTACCATACCTTTGTCCTACAAAAGACTTGCACCTCTTGCAAATTGAATGGTCTTGGCATGGATCTTGGCCTGCTTATTACCTACCTCTTCAACTAGGGAATTTCTGAGACTCTATGCTCTCATGATAGGGGAACCATTCTGGTCATCCTTCATCCTGACAGAACCCCCCCTCTCAGGCCTAATCCTCCCTTCAGGCCCAATCTGTTGACTGATGCCTACTTATTTCTAGCCAGGCATCTAACTTTCTTCTCTCTAAACCCACAGTATTGGGCTAAGAGTTTCGTATGTTTATCAAGTATCCATAGGCTGCTACCCTACTAAATGGCCACAGTAAAATCCGTCAGAATTTCTGACCAAGGGAATGTCACCTTTGCTTTCATCACTGAAGGAGATGCTGTATCTTGTAGACCATTTCCAATGGGATCCATCTCCATGTATCCCTTCTTCTACAATCATCAGGGAAGGATCACTCCTCTAACAGTAAGGCCCCATCCGTCTAGGGAAGCTGGGCGCTCTTCTTTCTCCCTGAAGACCGTATGTACCAAGGATGGAAAGAGGTTGCCAACTGATCTTCAGCACACACCTTCACCAGGCTGTACCTCTGTCAGCCTCCTACTCCAGTCCAGGCTTTGCCTCTGTTACCCTACAAACTTCCTCTTCTCATCTTACGTCACCACCTCCCCTTTGTTCAGCTTTGGGAATCTTCCCACAAGTAAAGACTGCAGAAGTGAAACATGAAGAACACAGTACAGTTGTGTACACTTACCTTAACTCCCCAGGACTCCATTGAAAATGGGTTCATCTTGGCCCAATGGACTGTCCTGGTAAACCAACTGCAATAAATAAATAAATAAATGTTCGACTGTGTTCACTATGGCAGATGTCCTTCATGGATGCATCTGCAGTCATAACAACTGGGTTGTCCTGTCGTCAGGCAGCCCTTCAGTCGGCCGGATTCCAAAGTCCGGGTCCGGCTTCGGCTGATGTCGCACTTCACCCGACGTCATCTCTGTTGGTCTTCGGGTATAAAAGCATCAGCCGACGACATTTTCCTCAGTCTTTCTTGCCGCGTGGCCAAGCAGAAGCTGTTCGCAAGTGCCGGTCGGTCGGATCCAGAGATTACTTCTACCGAATACTACTTCGAAGACTTCTAAAGCTAAGTACCCCGTTGGGGACTCTTTCTTGCCTCAGCCGATGTCAGAAAAAGTTAACAATTGTTTAACCTGTGGGAAACAAATACCTCATAAGGATTTCCTCTCTTACTGTCTGCCCTGTTTAGGCCCAGCCCATGACGTAGCAGCCTGTTCGCCTGTGCTTCTTTCAACCGACGAACGCTTAGGCGCCGGTCGGAGTTTGCAGAACAGTTTTTCGGTTCTGATTTTGCGTACATTATGCCGCCGGATCCTCCGACTACCCAATCTGCCAAAACGCAAAGATAAAGACCGACACTCGCGGTCCGCGGTTTCGGCCGAAACCATGGTTAAGCAAATCATGAGTGTCTCGGTTTCGGCCGAAACCGAGAAAACTGATCAAAGTACAGCTGAACCTATTCCTACAACTGAGGCCCCTGCTACAACTCTTGAATCGGCCTCAGAAATTTTACCCACTACGGTGGTTGACTTATCAGACACCATCCCCTTGGATGTCTCTACCCCAGCACGTGGTGCTGCTAGGCCTCCAGCAGCCATGTCCATTAAGGCCTTCGCCAGGGCTAAAGCAGCCAAGACTACTAAAACAGTGCCTGTTAAACCCCCCACATCCAGGCCCTCTTCTAGTTCTCATATGCTTACTTTGGCAGAAGATTTAATTTCTTTAATTAGAGGATCTCAATCTCACCCAGACAGGGCCTCTCAGCCCCCAGAGAAGAGACCTAGGGCAGAGCCCCCTGAGCCAGTGTCCTCTGATGATTCTGCTGATGAATCAGACATAACTGACCAGCCAGAGGCTCCCTTCTCCAATTTTGAAGATTCTGATGCTGAAGAATCCATTCCAGCTGCTTCCCCACCAGAAGAATTCTCCTTTGGGGAAACCTTGCATGCCATGCGAGAACAGTTCCAATGGCAGCAACAGGACTTTTCAGACTCCAGAAAAAGACTTAGGACCTTTCTGCACCTCCCACAGCACAGGCCCTTAGCTATACCTCCTGTTCTCTCTGTGGTGGATGATGCTTTCAATGATGTTTGCTCCGCTCCAGATTCTTTACCCCCAGCCCCTGCCAAACCAGACAGATTTTACAGGGTGCCAGATACTCATCACCACCTTTACAAGGCCCCACTTGCAGACCCAGAAACTATATCCCAGGGTCCCAAGGCAGTAGCGACCATAGCTAAAACCCTATTCCTTCTGAAAGGGAAGCAAGGTCATTAGACAGATGGGGTAAAAGGTCTACACTTCAGCTACTCTCTCAGCTAGAGCTTTAAACTGTCAGTTTCACATGATACAATACCAAGAGTTTATGCTTGATCAGTTAACTAAAAACTAACCACTGATGAATCTCTTGATAAGAAATATGTATTAGAAATGGTAAATAACATACAACAGGTTAGCAACCATTCCTTAAAATGTGGCTATGATGCACTGGAGGCTTCATTTAGATCAGCCATGACTGGCACAGTGATAAGAAGGCATGCATGGCTAAAGGAACAAGCCTTACCGGATCATGTTAAAGCTAAGTTGCTAGATGCTCCTATGGACAAGACAAGTTTGTTTGGTACACCTGCCCAGCAGGTTATGAAGAAAATGGAAGAAAAGGCAAAATCTGTTCAAACTGTTAAAGATTTCTTGCAGGTTCAATCCCCAAGGTTTAGCAGGAACTGGCCTGCCAAAAATTGGTCCTTTCCTGACTCCACAAAATTTCAAAGGAGCAGGAATAGACGTTCCAGAGGCAGAAACCAATCCAGAGGAGGTGCCTACAGAGGACGACAGTGGCAAGGTAACAACAGAGGCACAGACACAGCCACTGCCACTACATCAGCACAAACACAGTGACTTAACCCTAAATCCGCCTACCAGGGAACAAATAGCAGCTCCTCTAGGCGGAAAGTTAACCTTATTTTCAAAGAACTGGCACTACATAACAAAAGACAAGTGGATTTTACAAACCATAGATCAAGGTTACGGTTTCACTTCCACACTTTACCAGTCAAAAGAGGAATGCCAAATCTACCTCCAAATCAAAAAACAGAGGCTCTACACCAGATAATGGAGTTAGCAAACATGAGAGCTGTGGAAAGAGTGCCAACAGCAGAGCAAGGAAAGGGGTTCTACTCCAGACTATTCCTAGTTCCAAGAAAGGAAAAAGTTGGAGACCAATTCTCGACCTGTCCACCTTAAATACATACATCATTGTCCCAAAATTCAAAATGCTGACCCTACAGCAACTTCTTCCCATGCTGGGCAAGGAGTCTTGGCTGGTAACTCTAGATCTCAAGGAGGCATACCTGCACGTCCCCATTCGACCAATCTGCAGAAGATACCTCAGATTTCTTGCAGGATCAGAGCACTATCAATTCTCAGCATTGCCCTTTGGCTTATCTACTGCCCAGAGTATTCACAAAATGCCTGGCATCAGTAATCGCCCATTGCAGACTACAGGGAATTCAAATTTACCCATACCTGGACGACTGCCTGCTACAAGGGGACAACAAAAGCAAGCTGACAACAGATTTACAAAGGGTCATTTACTTGCTACAAACACTGGGATACACAGTCAATTTACAAAAGTCAAGGCTGATACCATCCCAAACAAGGACATTCTTGGCGGAATTGGACACAGTAAAACAAATGGCATTCCTGACTACAGAAAAACAAAAGAACTTCCTCTTTACTTCTTGGCACTAACAAAACTGAACAAGTTAACAGCAAGAAAAGTACTGCAGGCCTTGGGCTTCATGGCATCATGCATAATCTTGGTCCCATTCGCCAGACTACATATGAGAAAACTACAGTGGTACCTAAAGAATTTATGGTCCCAACACAGACACAGCCTAGAAACAGAAATCCCACTAATTCCATGCTTAAAACAGGAGTTCCTATGGTGGGCTCAGGCATGCCAGTCAAACCCAGGCCTACCCTTTCGCAGATGTCAAGCAAGCCAGACCATCACAACAGACGCTTCAGACCTAGGATGGGGGCCCACATGCTGGACAAATGTGTGCAAGGATTGTGGACACAGGATCAACTTCACCTGCACATCAACCTAAAAGAAATGCTGGCAGTAAAACTGGCAATCCAAAAGTTCAAACCATTTCTCAAAGAGGGCCAGTTGATGATAAGGACAGACAACACCACAGTCATGTGGTACATCAACAAACAGGGAGGCACTCATTCATACCCCCTATGCAGAATGACTTTGGAGCTGTGGGCCCTGGCACTCAGCTACAACATCCAGTTACAGGCAATATTTGTACCGGGGAAAGACAATACTCTAGCAGACATATTAAGCAGAACCACTTCGGATGCCCACGAATGGAAGCTGCACCCGGACATCTTCAAGACCATCTCAAAGAAATGGGGAATGCCACAGATAGACCTATTCGCATCACCTCTCAATCACCAGCTCAAAAGATTCTGCACAAGGACATTCCACCCACTAGCATGGAAAGTGGATTCGCTCTCCTTCAACTGGAAAGGCCTAACAGCATATGCATTCCCACCTCTTCCTTTGATACACAAGGTACTACTAAAAATCAAGGAAGAACGCCCAAGGATAATCCTGATAGCTCCAAACTGGCCAAGACAACACTGGTACCCACTACTGAGGAGCATGTCTCGAACAATATGTGGCCAATACCCTGATGCCTTTGATGTTAACACAGAACATCTACAGCATCTTTCATCCATACCTAAAATCGTTGCAACTGACTACATGGAACATCACATAGCAGCAGCCAATCCAGAACTTTCCCAAAGAGTTAAAGACATTATCCTTGAAGCACGCAGACCTTCAACAAGAAGGAACTATGCTGGAAAATGGAAAAGGTTTGTCATTTGGAGTACGGAAAGAGGAAAAGATGTGTCAAACATAGATATGCCTAACATTCTGGAGTATCTGGCCGAACTTCTTCATTCAGGCCTGTCCTACTCCTCCATCAAGATACATGCATCAGCTATTTCAGCAGAATACAGCTTTGATCCACCTGTTTTTCGCACCCTTTGCTCAGGCAGTTCCTCAGAGGAATCAAGAATGTAAAACCTCCAAGGAAACCACCATTACCAGCTTGGGACTTAAACTTTGTGCTAGAAAAATTGACACTATCACCCTTTGAACCAGCAGCAACAGCAGACCTACAACACCTGTCATGGAAAACTGCTTTCCTACTGGCAATTACTTCAGCAAGGAGGGTTTCAGAACTACAGGCATTAATGGCAGTGCAACCCTTCCTAATCTTCCACCAAGATAGAGTGTCCATGAGGACTAATCCTACATTTATGCCCAAGGTGGTATCCAGAGTGTCTTTAAACCAGGCAATCCACCTACCTACCTTCTTTCCCAACCCACAAAACAGAGGGGAAAGAATACTGCATACCTTGGATGTACATAGACAGCTACGCTACTACTTGGACAGAACAAAAAATAGCAGAAAGACTGACCAACTTTTTGTAGCCTACGCAACAGGAAGGGAAGGAAAAGCTATTTCCAAACAGACAATCTCCAAATGGATAGGAAATTGCATACGATTCTGTTACTCCTTCCATGGAAAACCAATTCCACAGAACATAAGACCTCATTCTACAAGGGCAACAGCCACTACCACAGCCTTCTTACGAGGAGTGGCTACCAAAGACATTATTGAGGCGGCTACTTGGACCTCCGTGCATACATTTGCCAAGCATTATAATTTGCCTCTATATTCCAGATCCCGAGCAGGGTTTGCCACTGCTGTACTGCAAGGGATCCTAAACACACCATAATCTACTTTTATCCTCCTCCCCTAGTTGGCTATGGTATTCTACCCAGTTGTTATGACTGCAGATGCATCCATGAGGGACATAGTACAGTTTTGTACCTACCATAAATGTAGATGTCCGAACTGGATAGCATCTGCAGTCAGGATTACCCTCCCTCCTTCCCTCTGTGGTACTCCTAGGGTGTTTACCCTCCTAATAGCTAGCTGGTGGGGGGGAGTCTTTTATGGTGTATTTGTTTGTATATATGTACATACATGCTTATTGTTGTGTTTACCTCTATCTTTTTGGAAACATTGGCATCTATCCAAATTTTAGCCTTCAAGAGGGCTACTGGCATCTGGGGCAAGAAACACTGAGGAAAATGGCGTCGGCTGATGCTTTTATACCCGAAGACCAACAGAGATGACGTCGGGTGAAGTGCAACATCAGCCGAAGCCGGACCCGGACTTTGGAATCCAGCCGACTGAAGGGCTGCCTGACGACAGGACAACCCAGTTGTTATGACTGCAGATGCTATCCAGTTCGGACATCTACATTTATGGTAGGTACAAAACTGTACTTTCTCTTTCCCTCCATCCTTCCCCCCAGTAGCCTACAGAATGGCTACTACTAATTCTCTTCTACCTGAGACCACTACTCTTCACTCCTGTCTGCCTGGGAATCCATGTCCTAACCATCTGGTCTTGACCTGCTGCTCCTTTTGGGAGACTCCAATTTCCAAGGGGCATGAAAACGACTGAGGTCATGACATCGGCAGACTCTACTTATACCCTGGCATACTGACATTAGTCAAATGCATCTGCCAGTCATAGAAGGAGGGTAGAAATTTACTCTGGTAATAGGGCCGGCCAAGGACTTCCATGGTGGGAAATCCCACAAGTAAGGACTGCAACAGTGAATACACTCTTAAGATCTGCATTTATGTCAAGTGTACACAACTGTACTTTCTAGAATCACTTGTAGCAAACACTGCAGCAAAACTCTTTTTATCCCTTAGCTTCTGACATAAACCAGGCAAAGCATGAATAAAGTGGTCACCTTATTAGCCACTTTCTTGTAAAAATCTGTAGACAAATTCTTGTTACAAGTGATAAATCTGAGACAGCCTAGGTCCACTAGTAATGTTTGCTGCATGGGATATTGTTCAGAATAATACATACTAATGTGTATTTTTGACTGTTGCCTAATAGAAAATGCGTGATGAAAGAACATAGTGGCACCACTCTGTAGACCCACTTTTTCCTTATATAAATTAAAACCTCCTCCTTTCCCTCCACCACAGAAGAAAAGTTAAAAAAAAAAAAAAAACTGTCCAAAGCATGACTACCAGGAATGCTGTCCTGATTCTGATAAGGAAGTAGTTCAGGAAAATTGTAATAAAAAATAATTCTTTCTTCAAAAAAAAAGTGTTAATGGGGAATTGAAACTAGGTCCTGGAGGAAGTTATTGGGTAGGGCTTAGATAATTTGAAAGTAGAAACTGGAATGAAATAGGCATACAGACTGAAAAGATGTAAGGTTTGATAAGGCCACTCCTGGGCATATGTCAGACATGCTTTAATCTTAATAATGATTTTAATCTTCATCATTCCCAAATGAGGATAGATATACAAAGCATGTTACCATAGTCTACAAATGCTACATTTTCTTTAAAGCTAAATAACTTGACAAAGTTAAAAAAATATCTATCTATCTATATATATATATATATATATATATAAAATGTATGTGTGTGTGTTTATTTGGATGTTAAATATTTAACTGAATTCAGCCTCTAGTGACACCTCTATGCATTTCTGGAATTGCATCCTAATGACACATCTAGGTGGCTAATATAACCTGCTCATATTTGCATCTATAATTACAAAACCATGCTATGTACAAGCTTTTGAAAGATTTCATCTTAAAGCTAATATGATGGGGAGCACAACTGCATTGATATTTGACCTCTTTCTAGTGCTACTAAAGAGATATTGTTGTTCATATACTGATTATTTGTGTTATCATAATTTTCATATTTTTGTAAATATCTCAACAACCAAGAAACACAAACATTACTGCATAGCCTTGTATGAAAGCTTATGGATGAACAAGCAAAATGCTGCTGACAGAATGTATGTAGTTTTACTGGCTACTGAATATTGTACGTTCACAAAGTATTACTAAATTCTTATGGTTTATAAAATCCAGTTTAAGACCTAGAATCTAGTGAGCACTACCACTGTATAAAGATTTGTGTATTCTGAACAGCTTGTCGTTTACATTTCTTTAGTAACCCTAGTGGTTACAAAGATATGACTATTTGTTTGAAATGTAAGGACATAGCTTTGTTTTGTCAAAAAGCTCAGGATGTATTCATTGGAAGTTGAGTACAAACCTCCAGAGCTCAATTGGAGTGAATGATGTATAGTCCATCTGCTCAGGAGTATCCTGGTGTACTTAATTCACCCTACCTAAGGACACTTGGGATGTCAGTTACTATCCACACAGAGAGTGGCATACATGTGTGGAGTAAAGCCACTTCTTGTTAGCTGGCTTTGAGGAGTGGATAAGATCTCTGTTGTTGTCTCAGAATATTTGTAATTTTCAGTAGATCAGCCATCTCACTAATGCTCTCATCAGTACATAAATAAGTCTGCCTTGTTTTGTTGTCATTAATACCGGAAAATGTATTTTATTTGACGATGTGAGAGAGTTTTGTGGGTCTTAATGGTAATTTGTGAAATAATAGCTAAAACAAAGAATGGGAAATTGTTTAATGAACATCAGGTCACATACCTGACAGATTTGGGCAGTCCAGTGATTTGAAGTCCCAGAAACATAGGTAAAATTAGTGCAATCTATGTACAAGGACCCAATAACTCAAGTGCAAACAGTGTTTGGTCTCACAGAGGGGTTCCCAGTCGGAGCTGGTGTAGATCAGGTTCAGCTGTGAGCCCAGTGCTGTTCATACTGGTGATAGATTACATTGGCAAACAGGTTGGAAGGGACAAATCAACAAGGTTGCTGTATGCAGATGATGGGGCATTATAGAAGGACTGTGAGTAACAACTTTAGCAAAGAATAGGGGAATGTAATGCACAACTCAACTGCTCTACCTTTACTGCCCAGGTTTCTGTGCCTGGGTTGAAATGAAGTACAGATAAGACCGATGTTCTTCGTGTTTCACTGTTGCAGTCATCACACTTGGGTTATCTCCCTAAAGGTAGCCGTCAGTCAGCCCAAATACCAGAGACCGTAGTATATGTTTTTCGTGTTTCACTGTTGCAGTCATTACATTTGGGTAATCTGCTGGCAGGTTGCCCTCAGTTGGCCTGAATTCCAAAGTCTTGGGTCCTGCGTCGGTTGCTGTCTCCTCTTCCATGACGTCAGGTCGTCAGGGGTATAAAACATGCAGCCGATGCCATTTTCTTCAGTCTTTCTTGCCACGCGGTGCCCGAAGCAGAAGCATTTTGCAAGTGCCGGTCGGCCGACTACTGAAATATTCGCGTTTGAGTTTCAGAGCCAAAGTCTTCAATAAAGCTAAGTACCCCATTAGGGAAACTTTTTTCTTGCTTTTTTCCGATGTCAGAAAAAGTTAATAATTGTATTACTTGTGGGAAGCAAATACCTCATAAGGATTTCCATTTATACTGTATTCCTTGCCTAGGCCCTGATCACAACGTGCCTGGCTGTCGGTTTTGTGCTAGATTTAACCAACGCACTATTAAGCGTCGGTATATTTTTGCATCTAAGTATTTTGGAAACAGATTTAATTACCCAGAGATGTCGTCAGATAGCAGTCCGACTATCAGAGTACATAAAAAACGTAAAGAAAAGAACAGAGAAAGGCAGTTGAGATCCAAAACCAATGACAAAGCTTCTCCTAAGCAGTCGCCAGTTTGCCGGTACTCATTGAGGCGCTTTTGCAGCCCCTGATGCCCGCTACCTTTGAGTTGCAGGCCTCTACCGACACCTATGTGGAGTCTGGTATGCCGCAAGATACTCAAGGTATTAGACCGAAGGATGTATCTCCCTCGGATGGGTCCGGAGCTGCTGTGCAGGCACCGGCTTCTGAGGGTGTATTATGACCTCAACATTTTTATATCAAACCAACAAAACTTGCAAAACCAAAGGCAAAGACACCTTCTAAAACTAAAAAACGAGGCCTGAGCCACGTGCACAGGCCGCTATGCATAAAAAACAGATGATCAAAATGGCTGAAGACTTTATTACCTTGATCAGGGGTACCCAACCCCCTTCAGATAAGAGGCCTAGGCAAGACACTGACTATGAATCTTCAGATCAGGTTTCTATTTCTTCTGATTCCTGTTCTGATCAGGAATTATCTTTACCTCCCAATGAGGATGCTGATGCTGAGGAATCTATTCCTTCTGCATCTCCTCCTGAGGATTATTCATTTGGAGAAACCTTGCATACTTTGAGGGAGCATTTTCACTGGGAGAGTCAAGACTTCTCAGAATCAAAAAAGAGGCTCTGCGATTTCCTCCTTCTCCCTCAGCACAAGCCTTTAGCCATTCCCCCTGTGCTAGACATTGTGGATGATGTTTTTTCGGAGTCAAGCCTGACCCCTGACTCTTTACCTCCGGCTCCCAGTAAGCCTGACAGGTATTACAGGATCCCTGACTCATACATTTTTATTTAGAAACCCTGCTGCTGATCCTGAAACTATTTCACAGGATCCAAAAGGAGTTAAGGCCTCAACAGCAAAAAACCCTACCCCCTCCAACAGATTCAAGGGCGCTGGACAGACAGGGAAAAAAGGTTTCTACATCTGCAACCTTGCCAATTAGGGCCTTAAACTGTCAATTTCATATGCTTAAGTACCAACAACATGTTATGGGAGTGCTGAAACAGAAAATGATGTTGATTTCAGAATGTGCTGAAAATAAGGAATCGCAGGAATTGGACTGCAGTGGTGGTGCTGCAGTAGCGTTGTCGCCTCACAGTTAGACGTTGCACGTTCGATTCTCATTTAGGGCGTCTTCTGTGTGTCGGCATGCATGAATGGGTGTTCCTTCGCTGAAGGTTGTGCGTTAGCCCCGGCAAGCCAGCACGTAAAAAAATCTACTGCCAATCATTAGCGGACCGGAGTTCCGCTGTGGCGACCCCTAACTGGGAAAAGCCGAAAGACAGTTTTTATTGCATGCAGCTGAACAAGTTGGAAAGCATACTTTGCAATGTGGTTTTGATTCTTTAGAGGCTTCCTGCAGGGCCGCAGTTACTTGATCTGTGATAAGGAGGCATGCCTGGTTAAAGGAACAAAATTTGCCTGATCATGTTAAAGCTAAATTACTAGATGCACCTTTACAGCATGATTCTCTGTTTGGTATTAAGGCAGAAGAGGTTTTAAAGAAAATGGAAGACAACGTAAGTCTCTGCAAACTGTTAAAGATGTCTTACAAGTGCAGCCACCAAGATTCAGTGGACACTGGCCTACAAAAAATTGGTCCTTTCCTGTGTCAGACAGAGCTCAAAGGGGCAAATCCAGATGCCCTAAGGGTTCCAGGTACCAGGCTGAAGACTCATACAGGTCAAAGCAGTGGGGCGCATCCACCTCCAAATCTGGATAAAGCGCAAACCTACAGAAAGCAATCCCAATGACTTCCCTCTGCCTACACCAAGCTCTTATCTTTTGGCAGCACCCATAGAGGGAAAATTTGCACTTTTTGCTCAAAATTGGCAGTTAATAACCCAGGACAAGTTGGTACTGAGCATCGTATCACAGGGATACAGATTCCATTTCCACACTCTGCCAATGACAAATGGTTGGTCAGACCTGCCAAAAAAATAATGGGCAGAGGCACAGAAACAGGTTACGTCCCTCATGGATATGGGGGCCATTCAGACAGTACCAGAACAAAAAAAGGACAATGTTTTTACTCAAGACTGTTCTTGGTACCCAGAAAGGACAAGGCCTGGTGGCCAATACTGTATTTATCGATTTTGAACACATACCTGGACATTCCAAAATTCAACATGCTCACATTGCAACAGCTTCTGCCCATGCTGGGCAAGAATGCTTGGCTGGTGATTTTAGATTTAAAAGAGGCATACCTGCACGTCCCAATAAGACAGTCATGCAGAAGATACCTCAGATTCAAGGCTGACTTAATGCATTACCAGTTCTCTGCACTGCCCTTTGGCTTATCTACTGCGCCCAGGGTCTTTACAAAGTGCCTGGCACCAGTAATTGCATTTTGCAGACAAAGAAGTATTCAAATATATCCTTACTTGGACGACTGTCTCATTCAAGCAGAGACACTCTTCTACAACACCTGGCATTTGTGAAAAGTCTTCTAGCATGCCTGGGGTACACAATAAATGAAAAGAAGTCACAACTGGTACCCTCTCAAAAGATAACATTCCTGGGTGCAAGCTTCCGTACAACTGCCCAGGTGGCTTACCTCACGCCAGACAAACAAAGGCAACTGACTACTTACTTCAAACTGATGGCGACAAAAACCCAGTCTTCTGCAAGACAAATTCTGCAGACTCTGGGCTTCATGGCATCCTGCATCCTACTAATTCCATATGCAAGACTGCATATGAGGAAACTTCATTGGTACCTAAAAAGTTTATGGAGTAAACATTCACACAGTCTGGGGACAATGATTCCTCTCAACCCCTGCCTGTAACAGGAGTTTCTCTGTTGGGCAATGGCCTGTCACCAAAACATGGGACGGCCCTTCACCCTACCCCCTGCCAGCCAAACCTTAACGACAGACTCATCAGATTATGCCTGGGGGGCCCACATGGCAGGAAGATGCATTCAGGGCATATGGGCACCAAATCAAATGCATCTACATATCAACCAGAAAGAGATGCTAGCTGTTCAAAATGCCCTAAGAGCCTTCAAGGATTTACTTCATCCAGGACAACTACTGATAAAGACGGATAACACCACAGTCATGTGGTATATAAACAAGCAAGGGGGCACACACTCATACCCCCTTTGCAGATTAGCCATGGCACTGTTAGGACACAGCTTTGACCTACCAAATAAATCTTCAAGCTCAGTTCCTGCCAGGAAAATGGAACACTCTGGCAGACTATTTAAGCAGAAGCCTGATGGATCCTCACGAGTGGAAACTAAATCCACAAGTGTTCAGCATGATAACAGCGAAATGGGGGAGCCCAGACATAGATCTATTTGCCTGTCCTCAGAATTATCAATTGAAAAGATTCTGCACAAGGACTTATCACAGACAAGCATGGAAAGTGGACGCCCTATCCTTCAGTTGGAAAAACCTGTCAGTTTACGCCTTTCCTCCTCTGCCTCTTCTACCCAAGGTCCTCCTAAAAGTCAGATACCCAGCTTGGACCTTGCCTCAAAGACCACAACTACTGTCCCAGCAAAACAATCAGATCCTGCACAATCAATTACAGACTCTGAACCTGGCAGCATGGCTAATCATGTAATCATACGAACGATACCTCTCAGTAAAGCTGTGATGGATGTCATTTTGGAAGCCAGAAGGCCTAGTACTAGAAAATCTTATGCTGACAAGTGGTAGAGATTCTGTGCTTGGAATCGAGCACAAGGAACTGATGCAGCAGAACCCCATATTCCTCAGATATTACAATACTTAACTGAGATGCTTGACAAAGGCCTATCTTTCTCATCAATCAAAATCCATGCCACTGCCATTTCGGCTCATTGCAATACAGAGCCACCTATCTTTTCTCATCCTTTACTAAAGCAGTATCTTAGAGGAGCCAGAAACCTAAGGCCTCCTAGAAGATCACCATTACCTGCATGGGACCTCAATTATGTGTTGGAAAAGCTCACCCTGCCTCCATTTGAACAGCCGCTACCACTGAAATAAAGTTCTTATCATGGAAGACAGCTCTGCTACTAGCAATTACTTCAGCAAGAAGAGTTTCAGAGCTACAGGCCCTCATGGATGTAGAGCCTTTTATCATATTTTACCCAGACAGGGTGTCTCTGAGGACAAATCCTACCTAAGGTGGTTTCCAGTGTGGCTCTTAACCAAACTATTCATCTGCCAACTTTTTATCCAAATCCGCAGAACAAAGGGGAGAGAATTCTGCATTCCTTGAACATACACAGACAGCTAAGATTCTGCTTGAGCAGGACAAAAGCTCTAAGCAAAACTGAGCAATTACTAGTGTCATATGCTGCAGGATCAGAAGGAAAGGCTATCTCAAAGCAGACAATTTCAAAGTGGATAAGCCACTTCATCCGTTTCTGCTATTTGCACCATGGTAAACCTGTGCCCAAGGGCATTAAGTCTCATTCCACCAGAGCTGCTGCTACTTCAGCAGCCTTTCTCAGAGGAGTACCAACCAAAGACATTCTAGAGGCTGCTACTTGGAGTTCTGTTCACACCTTTACAAAGCGTTACCATTTGCCTCTCTACTCTTAAGTCCAGGGCAGGCTTTGCCACTGCAGTGCTGCAGGGCCTTATAGCCGCACCTAATGCTGTTTAGCTCCAGGCTCTCAACCATAGTTTTGGGATTCTACCCAAATGTAATGACTGCAACAGTGAAACACGAAGAACATAGTACAGTTGTGTACACTTACCATAAATGTAGATGTTCGAGTGTATTCACTGTTACAGTCCAAGTTACCCTCCCGCCATCCCCCCTGTCATTCTATAGTTTATCTTTCCTTCTCTATCTCCTGCAGCCTATGTGGTGTATTTGTTTGTAGATGAAGGTAAAGTTTATATTGATGCATGTATGTAGATATATTTATATAATATTGCTACCTTTTTGGGGGCACCTGACATCGGGGGCAAGAAAAACTAAAGAAAATGGCGTTGGCTGCTTGTTTTATACCCCTGATGACCTGACGTCATGGAAGAGGAGACAGCAACTGACGCAGGACCCAAAACTTTGGAATTCAGGCCGATTAAGGGCAACTTGCCAGGAGATTACCCAAATGTAATGACTGCAACAGTGAATACACTCGAACATCTACATTTATGGTAAGTGTACACAATTGTACTTTCTGCGTCGGTTGCTGTCTCAACAGGACTGATGTCAGGTCATCAAGGGTATGAAAACAGGCAGCTGACGGCATTACATCAGTCTTTCTTGATGAGGAGTCCAAAGCAGAAGCATTTCACACGAGTGCCAGTCGGCCCACTACCTGAGTTTTCGTTTCCGAACTGAATCATCCTGAAGTCTTCTAAAGTTAAGTACCCCATTGGGGATCCTTTTTCTTGCTCTAACCTATGTCAGAAAAAGTTAACAATTGTCTCGTCTGTGGAAAGCAAATACCACACTAAGATTTCCATTTTTACTGCATCACCTGTTTAGGCCCAGACCATGACGTTCCTCGCTGTCGGTTTTGTGCTTTGTTCAACACCCGAACTATTCATCATTGGGCCTTATTGTCCCTAAATACTTTCGCTCTTGATATCCATTTTCCGAAATGGCTTCGGTAAGCCATCTGACTACCGATCTTCCGAACAAACGTAAGGATAAAGATAGAGACAGACCGCACAGGTCCAAAACTGCAGACGATGTTTCCGTTATGCTAGTCGTTAGTTCGCCGGTACTCAGTGAGGTGCTTTCACAGCCCTGATGCCCACTTTGATGGATTCGCAGGCCGCTACCAAGACCCGTTCGGAGTCCGGTATGCTGCAAGTCTCTTCCTTGACTACGGAACCTACGGATGTCTCTACCTTGGATGGGTCTGGAGACGCTGAGCAGGCACCAGCTTCTGAGGAAGTTCATCGCATTATCGATACTCAACACAAACCGACAACTTCTTTCGCGTCTTCAATTTTGTCTAAAACTACCAAGTTTCTAAGGCCAAGAGTATGAGCTACACCTAAGAAAATGACCCAGTCTCAAGCACCTGCTTCCTTGCCACAATCTCAAATGCTTAAAATGGCAGAAGGACCTGATCATGCTGATTAGGGGAAGCCAGCCTTCCCCTCCTAAGAGAAAAGAGACCTGTCCCCAGCAGCTTTAACTGACCAAGAGTCCGACGACTCTGACTTTTCTGAATATGAAGATATGCCTTTATCTGCTTATGAGGATTCAGATGCAGATGAGCATTTCCGCTGGGAATGCCAGGATTATCCTCAGTCCAACAAGAGACTCAGAGAATTTTTAGATCTGCCACAACATAGACCCTTAGCTATCCCTCCTGATGTTCATCGTGCATACAGCTGCAGTAATCACAGGTGGGTTCTCTGCCGTCAGGCGGGTCCTCGGTCGGCCGAATTCCAAAGTCTAGGTTCGGCGTCTGTTGTTGTCGCTTTCCCTCCAGACGTCAGTGAGGCCGGAGTATATAAGACACAGCCGACGCCATGTTCTTCAGTCTTTTTTGCCGCGCAGTGCCCGAAGCAGAAGCAGTTCACAAGTGCCGGTCGGCCAGCTCCTGAATTACGAAAAATTGGAAACCGAAGTCTTCATTAAAGCTAAGTACCCCGTTGGGGAAACTTTTCTTGCCTCAGACCGATGTCAGAAAAAGTTAATAATTGTATTTCTTGTGGGAAGCAAATACCGCATAAGGATTTCCATTCCCTCTGCATACCTTGTTTAGGCCCAGACCACGACGTCTCGGGCTGTCACTTTTGCGCTACTTTCAATAAACGCACTATTAAGCGTCGGGCGGAGTTCGCCCAACACTTTTTTGGTAAAGCCTTTGATTATAAAATGTCGTCGGAGACTCCGACTACCGTTTTGTCCAAAAAACGCAAGGACAAGGACCGACACGCGAGGTCCGCGGTCCCCACCGACACCATGCCAAAACCGCTACACGTGGTCCGGTTCTCAGCGAGACGCCTTTGCAGTCCATGACTACCGACGACACTCCTTTGGCGGTGTCTTCTGTAACCGAGACCGCAGGTACCTCGGCCCTTTCCCAGACTACAACCACTGAAGCCATTGTGAGTGTTGAGCCTCCTAATGTGGACAGGTCCACTTCCACCCATGGTGTCTTTAGACCCTCATCTTCCTTTTCTATTAAGGCCTTTACTAAATCCAAATCAGCCAGGCATCCCAAGAGGCCTGTTGCACAGGGCCCATCTCCAGGCCCCATGCCTAAAAAGCAGATGCTTAAAATGGCTGAGGATTTAATTACTCTTATCAGGGGTTCTCAGCCCCCTCCAGACAAGAGACCCAGAGTGGAGGAAGATTCTCCCTCTTCTGATCAGGGCTTCATTTTATCAGAACATTCTGATGTAGAGGAACACTCTTACTCCCCTTTTGAAGATTCGGATGCAGAGCAGTCCATTCCTTCTGTATCTCCTCCTGAGGATTTTTCCTTTGGGGAAACCTTGCACACTTTGAGGGAACACTTCCATTGGGAAGGCCAAGACTTTTCCGATTCCAAGAAAAGACTTAGGGAATTTCTTTTGTTACCTCAACACAGACCTCTGGCGATACCTCCTGTCTTGGACATACTTGATGATGTTTATTCGGAGGCTTGCCTTAACCCGGATTCCCTGCCTCCTGCACCAGTCAAACCTGATAGGTACTACAGAGTTCCTAACTCTCACCAATTTCTCTACAAAAGCCATAATGCTGACCCTGAAACCATTTCTCAAGGCCCCAAGGGATTGAAGGCCTCTACTGCTAAGAATCCACTTCCTGCCGAAAGAGAGTCAAGATCCTTAGAAAGGTGGGGAAAAAAGGTATATACCTCGGCCACCCTAGCCATGAGGGCATTAAATTGTCAGTTTCATATACTTAAATATCAACAGTTCCTGTTATCACAATTAAGGAATAAAATGTCTCAACCTGAACAACCAGATTTGAAGGAGTTGCAGGATATGATGCATAGTGCAGAGCAAGTGGGTAAACACACCTTACAATGTGGCTATGATGCCCTAGAGGCCTCAAGTAGAGCTGCTGCTACAGGATCAGTCATTCGTAGACATGCCTGGCTTAGGGAACAAAGCTTGCCTGATCATGTGAAAGCTAAACTTCTAGATGCTCCTTTACAAAAGGATGTGCTGTTTGGTACTAATGCTGAGGAGATATTACGGAAAATGGAAGAAAAAGCCAAATCTATGCAAACTGTCAAAGCTTTTCTACAGGTCCAACCACCACGTTTTAGCAGAAATTGGCCTTCAAAAAACTGGTCCTTTCCAGCCACTGACAAGCCCCAAAGAGGTAGATACAGACGCACAAGGGGCAGAGGGCAATCACAAGGATCATATAGAGGCAGACAATGGCAAACTCCAGCACCAAGAGGTGGCGAAGACAGTGCACAACAATACAGGAAACAAACCCAATGACTCCCTCATTTCCATGCCAATCAAGTCTCAGCTGGCAGCACCCTTGGGAGGAAAGCTGGCATTATTTACAAGAAATTGGCATATTGTCACAACAGACAAATGGATCCTGGACGTTATAAACAGAGGCTACAAATTTCAATTCCACACTCTTCCAAAAATGAGAGGCATGCCAAACCTGCCACACAATCAAAGGGCAGAGGCACAACTACAAATTTCAAAGCTCATAGACATGAGAGCTATTCAAGAGGTACCTACTCACGAACAAGGTCAAGGTTTTTATTCCAGACTTTTTCTGGTACCAAGGAAAGGAACCGACTGGAGACCCATTTTGGACTTATCCATCCTAAACACATTTTTACTCGTCCCAAAATTCAAGATGCTCACATTACAGCAGCTTCTTCCCATGCCGGGCAAGGAGTTTTGGCTGGTAACATTGGACCTCAAGGAGGCATACCTGCATGTCCCAATCAGACAAAGCTGCAGAAGATACCTCAGATTTCTTGCAGGTTCAATCCACTATCAATTCTCTGCATTGCCCTTTGGCTTATCTACTGCGCCCAGAGTATTCACAAAATGCCTGGCATCAGTGATTGCCTACTGCAGACTTCAAGGGATACAAATTTACCCTTATTTGGATGACTGCCTGATCCAAGCGGACAGCAAGCACATACTTCTGGAACATCTGGCTTATGTAACACGGTTACTGCATTCTCTGGGATACACAATCAACAAGGAGAAATCCAGGCTAACACCATCTCAGAAAATAACCTTCCTGGGTGCCAACTTGGACACAAACACCCAGATGGCCTATCTTACGCCAGAAAAACAGGGGCAACTAACTCAGTACTTCAAAATACTAGCAAAATGTACCAGGCTTATTGCAAGGAAAATCCTGCAGGCTCTGGGCTTCATGGCATCTTGCATTCTTTTAATCCCATGTGCAAAGTTGCATATGAGGAAACTTCAATGGTACCTAAAAAACCTATGGTCTCAACACAGTCACAGTTTGGAAACAATAATACCAATAATTCCATGTCTGCAAAAGGAATTTCGATGGTGGGCCCAAGCATGTCAAGCAAACACAGGTCTCCCATTCTGCAAGCCTCAAGCAAATCAAGTCATCACAACAGACGCCTCAGATTACGCCTGGGGGGTGCACATGACAGACAGGTGCATTCAGGGCAAATGGTCCCAAAAGGAAAAGCACCTTCACATCAATCAAAAAGAAATGCTAGCAGTAATAAATGCAATTACAGCTTTCAAGGACCTCCTGCATCCAGGACAATTACTGATAAGAACAGACAACACCACAGTACTGTGGTACATAAACAAACAAGGAGGAACACATTCATACCCCTTGTGCAGACTAGCCATGACTCTTTGGAACTTGGCTCTGGAATGGCAAATCGAACTTAAAGCACAGTACTTGCCAGGATTGGAAAACACGCTGGCAGACAATCTAAGCAGAAATATGACAGATCCACACGAATGGAAGTTGCATCCTCAGGTGTTTACAGAGATAATCCAAGCGTGGGGGAGGCCAGACATAGATCTTTTTGCCTCCCACAGGAATCATCAATTGGAAAAGTTTTGTTCAAGGACCTTTCATCCAAAGGCCCTGGGGAGTGGACGCCCTTTCATTCAGTTGGACAGCATGGACAGTTTACGCTTTCCCACCTCTGCCTCTTCTGCCCAGGGTGCTCTGGAAAGCAAGACCAGACAGACCGAAGATGATACTGATTGCTCCAGATTGGCCAAGGCAACACTGGTACCCACTCCTGAGGAGCCTAACACATACTCCTCCCTGGTCCCTACCTCTAATGCCTCTTCTGCTGACTCAGCACAGCTACAAAACTCTTCACAGTCAGCTGAAAACACTCAATCTCGCTGCATGGAAAATTCCTTAACACCACAACAGACCCTACTCTCCAAGGAGGTGCAGGATGTCATTTTGGAGGCCAGAAGGCCATCTACTAGAAAGGCTTACTCCGCAAAATGGAAACGGTTTTGCTCTTGGAATGAGAAAAAAGGCCAGGACCCTAGAAAACTGAATTTGCCTCAGGTATTACAGTATCTAGCTGAGCTGCTGAACAGTGGACTTTCATTTTCCTCCATAAAAATCCATGCCTCAGCCATTTCTGCAGAATTCAACACGGATCCACCTTTATTTTCTCACCCACTCTTACGACAGTTCCTCAGAGGGGCTAAGAATATAAGACCACCAAGGAAACAACCAATACCAGCCTGGGATCTTAATTACATTCTAGAAAAATTAACATTGCCTCTTTTTGAACCAGCTGCCTCAACAGATTTGCAATATTTGTCCTGGAGAACAGCCTTCCTTCTGGCCATCACTTCAGCTCGTAGGGTTTCGGAACTACAGGCCCTCATGGCGGTGCAGCCCTTTCTCATCTTCCATCAGGACAGGGTTTCCCTTCGTACCAACCCGTCATTTATGCCTAAAGTGGTATCCAGGGTAGCTTTAAATCAAGCCATACACTTACCTACCTTTTACCCCAATCCTCAAAACAAAGGGGAAAGGCTGCTACACTCATTTAGACATCCATAGGCAGCTACGTTATTATTTGGACAGAACAAAGTCCTTCAGGAAATCAGAACAACTTTTTGTGTCCTATGCTGTAGTGGCTCAAGGGAAGCCAGTTACCAAGCAGACAATTTCAAAGTGGATAGGCCACTGCATACGGTTTTGTTGTTCCTATCATGGGAAATCTGTCCCTACAGTCATCAGATCCCAATCCACCAGGGCCACAGCTACCTCTACAGCCTTCCTCAGAGGAGTTCCTACCAAAGATATTTTGGAGGCAGCCACTTGGAGTTCTGTACATACCTTCACAAAACACTACCACCTGCCTTTATATTCCAAAACTAGAGCAGGCTTTGCCACTGCTGTGTTGCAGGGCATTCTGGCTCATCCCAGTTCCACCTAGTACCTACCACCCTGTGCGTAGCTTTGGGATTCTACCCATCTGTGATTACTGCAGCTGTATGCACGATGAACATAGTACAGTTTTGTACCTACCATAAATGTCGATGTTCGAGTGCTAATACAGCTGCAGTACAGGTTTCCCTCCCTCCTTCCCCACTTGGTAAAGGCATGGGGCCTAACCCCCTCTTCATACAACCTGACTGGGTTATCCTTCTATGGTTTATTTGCTTGCAACTACTGATTTTGGATTATATTGCATTGCATGTATATATATATATATATATATATATATATATATATATATATTATATATATATATATAAAATTTATGTATTGCCTTCCTTCTGGGGGCACCTGACATCTGGGGCAAGAAAGACTGAATGACATGGCGTCGGCTGTGTCTTATATACTCCGGCCTCACTGACGTCAGGAGAGAAAGCGACAACAACCGACGCCGGACCTAGACTTTGGAATTCGGCCGACCGAGGACCCGCCTGATGGCAGAGAACCCATCTGTGATTACTGCAGCTGTATTAGCACTCGAACATCTACATTTATGGTAGGTACAAAACTGTACTTTCTGGATGTTGTGGATGATGTCTTTATGGAATCCAGTCTGACTCCTGATACTTTACCCCCTGCTCCAAAGAAACCAGACAGGTACTGCAGAGTCCCTGACTCTCACAAATTTCTTTTCAGCAATCCTACTGCTTAGCGAGAGGTTATTTCCTAAGGTCCTAAAGGTATAAAAGCAACTACAGCCCAGAATCCCACCCTTTCGGACAGGGATTCCCAAGCTTTAGACAGATGGTGTAAAAAAGTATACACCTCTGCAACTCTAGCCATTAGGGCATTGTTGCCAGTTTCACATGCTGAAATACCAGCAACGTATTATGGAACATATCAAGCAAAAATTATCTACCTTTACAGAATGTGCAGAAAGTAAAGAATTACAGGAGGTTATGCATTCTGCAAGCCGTCAGCAAGCATAGCTTGCAATTGTGGGTTTGCCCTAAAAGCATATTGCAGGGCAGCAGTCACTGGTTCTGTACTGAGAAGGCATGCTTGACTTAAGGAACAGACCTTGCCAGACCATGTTAAATTAAAATTACTAGACACTCCTTTGAGTAAGGACAATTTGTTTGGCACCAAAGGAAAAGAGGTTCTAAAAAAGATGGAAGAAAAAGCTAAATCTGTGCAGACAGTCAAATCTTTTTTTCAGGTGCAGCCTCCAAGATTCAGTAGGCATTGCCCCTCGAAACATTGGTCCTTTCCAACCCCCTCAAGGCCATCTCAAACTAGACCTAGGGGAAACGGACCCCCCAGATTACAGTCTCAGGGTATGCAGAGATCTAAGCAATGGAGTACCTCCACTTCTAAAACAGGGAGTGCTAAGCCACCTCCTTATGGAAAGAATCCGCAATGACTTGTCAACTCCACTCGTCACCTCTGCCAAATTGCTCATGCCCCTAGGAGGAAAACGTGCACACCATGCAAAAAACTGGACCTCCATCACCAAAGACTGATGGGTCCTCAACATTGTATCCCAGAGGTATAAATTTTACTTCCACACACTGCCAACCCCGAAAGGGTTCCCAGACCTTCCTCCAAACCATTGGGCAGAGGCACAAACCAAGTTCAATACCTGCTCTCCATAAGGGCAATTCAACCTGTTCCTGCAGAACAGATAGGTCAAGGGTTTTATTCCAGACTATTCCTGGTACCCAAAAAAGAGGGCACTTTGCACCCAATCCTAGATCTTTCCATTCTAAACACCTTCTTGGTGGTACCAAAATTCAAAATGCTCACCCTTCAGCAGCTTCTTCCTATGCTGTCCAAAGATGCCTGGTTAGCCACCCTTGACCTAAAAGAAGCCTATCTGCACATCCCTATCAGGGAATCATGCAGAAAATATCTACGTTTCAGGGCAGGATCTATGCATTATCAGTTCTATGCTGCACTTCCCTTTGGCTTATCCACTGCTCCCAAAGTCTTTACAAAATGCCTTGTTCCAGCCATTGCCTATTTCAGATGGAGAAAAATTCAAATACACCCTTACTTGGACAATGCCTGATTCAGGCAGACAGGAAAAGCTGATGCAGCACCTGACACATTTGTAAAGATCCTTCTAACCTCCCTTGGGTACACTATCAACAAAAGAAATCAAAACTAGTCCCAGTCAAAAGATTATATTCCTGGGAAAAAGCTTGGACACAGCCTCCCAGATGGCATTCCTGACTCCAGAAAAACAAGCCTGTCTAACAGGCTGCTTCACTCAAATGGCCACCAGAACCCAGCTATCCGCAAGGGAAATCCTGCAGGCTCTAGGGTTCATGGCCTCTTGCATTCTACTAATTCCATATACCAGACTCCATATGAGGAAACTTCAATGATAATTAAAAAGTGTTTGGTGCCAACATTCTCAGGACCTGGAAACCATCATAGCTTGTCTGAAGACTGAGTTTTTTTGGTGGGCAGCAGCATGCAACCACAACAAGGGGCTTCCCTTTACACAACCCCGCGCCACCCACACTGTAACCACAGATGCATCAGACTATGCCTGGGTGGCACATCTGGGAGGCAGGTGCATTCAGGGCCACTGGGGCCCAAGTCAGATTCATCTGCATATCAACCGAAAAGAGATTGTAGCTGTTCAGCATGCTCTGACAGCTTTCAGATCCCTACTCTCACTTGGACCCCTGCTAATAAAAACAGACACCACAGTTATGAGGTACATCAACAAGCAGGGGGGAACCCACTCTGCAGGCTAGCCATGACACTGTGGAACACGGCCTTGGCCATGCATGTTCATCTGCAAGCTCAATTCCTGCCAGGCAAACAAAACTCTCTGGCAGACTTAAGCAGAAATCTCCTAGACCCACATCAGTGGCAATTAGACCCCAGCAGTTTCAGCCTGTTAACCTAGAAATGGTGCACCTCTTTGCCTCCCCCTACAATCACCAGATCAGCAAATTCTGCACCAGGACACCTCACAGCAGGGCATGGAAAGTGTATGCCCTATCCTTCCAGTGGGTAAACCTCTCAATCTATGCTTTTCCCCCTCTGCCTCTTCTTTCAAGAATACTACGTAAGATAAGACAGGACAGTACAAGGGTAATCCTGATTGCCCCAGACTGGCCACGCCAGCACTGGTAGCCACTACTGCGCAGCCTGTCACTGGTGCCACCATGGCATCTACCTCAAATCCCACCCTCCTTACTCAGCAGGAGGGACAGATCCTGCATCCGCAACTGCAAACCCTGAACCTTGCAACCTGGCTTATTCCGTGAATTCTCCCCCAGTGGCCAGCCTAAGCAAGCTGTTACTGGACGTCATTCTGGAAGCCAGAAGATCCAGTGCAAGGAAATCCTATGCTGATAAGTGGAAAAGGTATTGTTCCTGGATTCAATCTAAAGGAGCGGACACAGCTCTGCCCTCCTTACCTCTAATCCTGGATTACCTAGCAGATCTACTCCACAGAGACCTTTCCTTCTCTTCTGTTAAGATCCATGCCTCTGCCATCTCGGCTCATTACCACACAGAGCCACCTCTCTTCTCTCACTCTGTCATCAAACAGTTCCTGAGAGGTTCCAACAATTTAAGGCCACCAAGGAGAGCACCCACCCTTCTTGGGACCTTTGTCAGCAATGCCCAAGTGGGGTATTGTGTCAAATGCCTTGGCCAGGTCAAGGTAGGCAGTGTGAACGAGTTTGCCCTCATCCATTGCTTTGGTAACCTTCTCAAAGAAGTCCACCAGGTTGAGTAAGCATAATCTGCCCTTGACAAATCTAAACTGGGTTGGGTCCAGTGTTTGGAGGTTTACTATATCTCTGTTTATCATCTCCATGATAATTCTTTCCTTGGCTTTACATATAACACTAGTGAGACTTATGGGTCTGTAGTTTCCAGGGACTGCAGATGGCCCACCTTTGTTCATAGGTAGGTACTAGGCTTTTGGCCCTAGGGCCTATATAAGCCTAGCCAAAAAGGTATCCTGGCTTTCGCAACCCAAGAAAATTATTTTCCTGTGCCCCTGTCGAGCAGAACCGCAGAAGTGATCCCGGGGTGAATTTCCTATCTCCCATCCAATCATCAAGATTTTTCTTGAAGAGTGCTAATGAGGAGCTTTGTTTGATAGGTAGTTTGTTCCAGAGTATGGGAAGTCTCTGGGACAGGAATCTATCCCTCCAGCATGTTCTGTTTATTGTGGTGACAAGGTTTAGGTCCCTAGAGCGTGTAGCTCTGAGGGATTGGAATTTCTTTAAGTGGAGCACGTCCAGCAGCTCTGGGTTTGACATAGCTTTGTATGTTAGGCAGAGATCACCTCTGAGTAGGCGATATGCGATGGAGTAAAGCTGGAGTTTTTTGAGACGGTCTGTGTAGGGCATCTGTTTGAGGCCGGTAATCATCTTTGTGAGGTATTTCTGCGGCCTTTCTAGTTGTTGTAGATATCTTGTGAGGTACATACCAAAAGGGGCGTTGTACTCTATAATGGGTCTAATGAGTGATGAGTAGAGGGGAACAGTAACCTCTTTTTTCGTGGATGAGAAACCTTTTGTGATGAGGTGTGCCATGTAGAAGGATTTCCTGACTACTGTGGAGATGTGATTATCAAAGGAGAGACTACTGTCCACCTGTGTCCCAAGGTCTCTTATCACACTTTCGGTGTTAAGTAGACTACCGTCTATGTGGTAGTTCATAGATGCAGAGTTTTTACCAAAAGGGATGACAGTGCACTTTTTGGCACTGAGCTTGAGGCCGTGGCTTTGACACCAGGCATCTGTCTCATTGAGGCCCTTTTGTAGGATGTCCACATCGTTAGGAGTTTCGATTATGGCTCCTATTTTGCAGTCATCTGCAAACTTCGTTAGCCAAAGACCTTCTGTGTTAGCCTGTACTTCTGAGAAGTAAATACCAAACAGGAGAGGACACAGGACTGAACCCTTTGGTACTCCACTTGTTACTGGTCTGAAGTCGGATTTGGAGTCTGCTACTTTCACAGTGTGGGTTCTGTCAGAGAGCCAGTTAGCAACCCATCTTGTGACATAGGGATTTATACCTAGTTTAGTGAGTTTATCTATAATTCCAAAGTGGGGGATGGTGTCAAAAGCCTTGGTGAGATCTAGATAGGCTGTGTGAACCACCTTACCCTCATCTACAGCTTTGGTGACCGCTTCAAAGATGTCTGTTAGGTTTAGTAGACATGATCTGCCTTTTACAAACCCGAACTGGGTGGGGTCCAGAGTTTGGAGATTACCAGTGTCATTGTTTCTAAGTTCCCTGATGATATGTTTGTGGAGAGGGATGACTGTTGCCTTTCTCCATTCATGAGGCACAAAGCCTGTCTGGAGGCTACAGTTAAATAGTAATTTCAGAGGCTCTGATAACTCTTGTTTCATGCTATTTAGAAGGCATCCTGGGATATTTTCTGGGCCCATTGATGCAGTGTTCTTGGTCTTAGAGAGAGCATTAAGGACCTGTTCCCTAGTGATAGTAGGGGAGTTATATTTTTTGATATTTCGTGAGGGAAGGTTGAGGGGGAGAGAGGGTTAAAGTTGGAGAAGAATTTATCAGCCAGGAGGTTTGCTAGGTCTTCTGGCTCAGTATAGGTAGCTCCATTTACAATGAGCTCTGCACACAGTTGTGTATTGCCTTTGAGGCTGTGGACATAGATAAAGAATGCTTTGTGGTTGTCCTTGGCCTGAGAGGCCAAACTTACTTCAGATTTGGCTTTGGTAGACTTTATTTGTTCTCTGAGTTTGTTTAGTGTGATGAGAGTGCTTTTATCTTGCTGGGTGCTGTACCTCCTAATTTTTGCCATGCTTTTCTTCCTCCTGTTATATAGCCTATTGATTTTGTGATTCCACCAGGGTGGCTTGTTTTTTGAGTTAGTTCTGTACTTCTTCCTGGTGGGTACAGCTGCCTCTATGCAGCTATTAACATGCTTGAGCAGGGTTTCTGTGAACGGTTCTGCATAGGCAGCAGTGTTCTAAGGGATTATGGGGGCTTGAAATTTTGCCAGGTTCTCACTTAATAGCAGGAAGTTAGCCTAAGAATAGTTCCTGAATATTCCAGGTTTAGCTAGGAGGTCCAGGTTTTATTTTTACTTCAAAAGAGACCATTTTGTGGTCTGACCTTACCAGGGAAAGCATTACAGTAGGGGGTGTGCAGCATTCTCCCATATTAGTGAGGGCCAGATCCAGTGTGGTTGCACCCTCGCTTGGTGTATTGACTATCTGATCCAGGGAGTTTGTGTTTACAAAATCCAGGAATCTCTGTGCATGTACGTTTGATGTCATATAGGATTCCCAGTTAATAGAGAGATAATTAAAGTAACCCATGAATGTGGTATTGGGTTGGATGATTAGTGCTTCTAATAAGTTTAAATACATGGTATGGGTTTCCTGGGGTCATGAAGGGGACCTATAGCTTGCAAGAAAGTGGTATTGGACTTTGCCTAAGGTGATTTGAACATGGGGCAGTTCATGTTCTAATTCTTCAATTTGAAGAAAGGTCAGAAAGTGGCTAAGTATGAGGTGGACAGACTCATGAGGGAATTTCTGAAGGAGCAAATTCATTTGGGAGTTTTACCTGCCCTGGCTTCCCTTGGAGCCAGGGGCATTCAGCCAGCTTTCTTACCTATTTCTCCTTCTCCAGTCTGCCCATCAGTGTGGGAGCCCTCTGGTCCAGGGATCCCAAGTTTCAAGACATCTGTACTGAGGGATACCCGTACCTCGATGCCTATAGTCACCTTGAGTATTTCTTCTCCAGTGTCTTCAGGCTCGACTGACTTTCAGAGCCGTAGCTTCAGAGTTGGGTCCGAGGGGTTGCCTTCTGTGGCCTGGCTTTCTGAGCTGTCCCTCCTCCTCAGCTCTTGATAGTTTAGCTTCGACTCCACCTTCAGCACCTGGTGCAGCGGTAGTTCACTGGGCTTCGACATTGATGGCCTCAGAGTTGCCCTCGGAGTCTAGTTCACCCTTAGCGTTCGAAGTAGTAGAGAGGGTTTTCTTGGCTCCCATGAGATCCTCGACTCTCACCCATCAGACCCAACACCTCTCTCTTCTGAATTGCCCATGCCGGATCCTTTGACCCTGTTTACCTTGGGACAGCCCGTTCCTAGGAGCTTGCAGGTTGCTCCTCTACAGGAGCACCCCGAGTCTTCCAACACCTCCCCGGAGCATTCCCCCCCCCCACCAGAGGAGGTGCACAGGAAGCATACATGCAAGAGGAGGCACTTGGCTTCCCCACTGGAATCCCTGACCAAAGACATGGACTTAGATGAAGGGGAAGGTTCCCCCAGATCCCCACCTGAGAATGTCTCCTTCGGTGACATCATGGAGATCCTGTGGCAGAAAGGTGGGTGGTCCATCAACAAACCCAACTCTGACAAGTCCATGTTCCTGGAAGCTTTTGGAACAGGGCCATCTACATCCTGGGATCCCCCCTGATTGATATGATTTCTAGCAGAGCATGGAAGGAACCAGACACGATAGAACCTATATCTGAGTTCTCGGATAGGATTCTTAGCGAGCCTGTGGATAGGCCCCACTGGACTAAAGGCATCCCAGCTGATGCTATGGTGATGGCAGCTGTCACTAAGAAAGAGCTAGCCTAGGAGAGCTCTTCAGTTTACCCCCCCACCCCCAGGCAGGGTGTCTAGGGCGATAGACTGCTTTGGTAAGTGGGTCTCTTCTTCAGCGACCTTTTCTCTGCATGCACTGAATTACTTAGCACATATGGTTAGGCTTCACAGGGACCTTGTGAAGGAAATCTCTGAGTCCATCCCAGGGTTCATGTCTGAAGAGGACAAGAAGATCTTCTCCTCCAGAATGGCCACCCTTCATGGCTATTTCCAACACGTCCATGAGATTACTCTCGCATGCAGAATAGGTATCTCAAGGGGGCCGGTTTGGGCATTGCCATTGGGCATCACACCTGGATGAGGCCCTGTGAATTCTCTGAACTATTCAAGGTGGCCTTTGATGGATCATCCCTTTCTGTACCTACAATCAGAAACACTCTCTCCCAGTGCAAGAAGGATCGAAAGACCTTGTCTGCCATCAGAATACACTTTTCTACCTCACAGTGGCCCTATTCTGAAAGTCTTGGGGGGCTTTCCAAGATTTGCAGGGAGACTTTTCCTCCAGAGAGAGAGGGGGGAAATGATTCCAATGGCAGGCGCTACCCTCATGGCGGGGGGTGTCCAAGAAATCAAGGGTCCTGAGATACTTTCTCAGATTAGCCCTTTCAGCATCCCTGAAGGGTTGCCCAACTACTCTGAAGGCAGTCAGGGGACGTGTCTCCCTTCATCCAGTAGCCTGGAAATCCATCACTCCTAATCGTTGGGTGATAAAGGCAATATCCAGAGGTCACACTATTCATAGGTTCATAGGTAGGTACTAGGCTATTGGCCCTAGGGCCTATGCAAGCCTAGCCAAAAATGTACCCTGGCTTTCGCCACCCAAGAAAATTATTTTCCTGTGCCCCTGTCAAGCAGAACCACAGACGTGATCCCTGGGGTGAATTTCCTATTACCCATCCAATCATCAAGATTTTTCTTGAAGAGTGCTAATGAGGAGCTCTGTTTGACATAGATAGGTAGTCTGTTCCAGAGTAT
Source organism: Protopterus annectens (assembly GCF_019279795.1). Taxonomy (NCBI): domain Eukaryota; kingdom Metazoa; phylum Chordata; order Ceratodontiformes; family Protopteridae; genus Protopterus; species Protopterus annectens. Next base: position 448,623,207 of record NC_056727.1, read on the forward strand.
GGGAAGTCTCTGGGACAGGGATCTATCCCTCCAGCATGTTCTGTTTATTGTGGTGACAAGGTTTAGGTCCCTAGAGCGTGTAGCTCGGAGGGATTGGGATTTCTTTAAGTGGAGCATGTCCAACAGCTCTGGGTTTGACATAGCTTTATATGTTAGGCAGAGATCACCTCTGAGTAGGCGATATGCGACGGAGTAAAGCTGGAGTTTTTTGAGACGGTCTGCGTAAGGCATCTGTTTGAGGCCAGTAATCCTCTTTGTGAGGTATTTTTGCGGCCTTTCCAGTTGTTGTAGATGTCTTGTGAGGTACATACCAAAAGGGGCGTTGTACTCTATAATGGGTCTAATGAGTGATGAGTAGAGGGGAACAATGACCTCTTTTTTTCTGGATGAGAAACCTTTTGTGATGAGGTGTGCCACGTGGAAGGATTTCCTGACCACTTTGGCAATGTGCTTATCAAATGAGAGACTACTGTCCACCTGTGTCCCAAGGTCTCTTATCACACTTTCAGTGTTATCTAGACTACCGCCTATGTGGTAGGTCATGGGTACAGAATTTTTACCAAAGGAGATGACAATGCACTTTTTGGCATTGAGCTTGAGACCATGTCTTTGACACCAGGCATCTGTCTCAGTGAGACCCTTTTGTAGGATGTCCACATTGTTAGGAGTTTCAATTATGGCTCCTAGTTTGCAGTCATCTGCGAATTTAGTTAGCCAAAGACCTTCTGTGTTAGCCTGTACTTCAGAGAAGTAGATACCAAACAGGAGAGGACCCAGGACTCAACCCTGTGGTACTCCACTTGTCACTGGTCTGAAGTCTGATTTGGAGTCTGCTACTTTCACAGTGTGGGTTCTTTCAGTAAGCCAGTTGGCAACCCATCTTGTGACATAGGGATTTATACTTAGTTTAGTGAGTTTATCTATAATTCCAGAGTGGGGGATGGTGTTGAACGCCTTGGCAAGATCTAGATAGGCTGTGTGAACCACCTTACCCTCATCCATGGCCTTGGTGACTACATCAAAGAAGTCTATCAGGTTTAGGAGACATGATCTGCCTTTTACAAACCCAAACTGTGGGTTCTTCCAATCCCCACAACCACCCAGAAACCTCCTTGATGTGCCACCCAGTCAAGGAGAGGCGGCATGTTAGAGATCATAAAGCTGCTAGAGAAGAGAGTCACATCCTGTCCTCAAAGGCCAGTTCAGATCAGGCATCTATTCCAGATTCTTTCTGGTGCCAAAGAAAACTTTTGAAAGAAAAACAGACCATTTCTGGATCGCACCTCCCTGCACATGTCGGTTGCCAAAGCAAAATTCGAAATGGTCACGATACAGTCCATTCTGCCATTTCTGCAGAAGGACGATTGGATGTTATCTGTAGACCTTCAGGATGCGCATTACCCCATCAAGATGGAAAAGCGCTCCAGAAGATTCCTGTGCTTATGGCTGAGAGCCAATCATTTTCAATTCAGAGTACTCCCCTTTGGACTCACCGCAGCCCCCAGGGTGTGTACTAAAGTGATGGCAGTAGTCGCAGCTCACCTGAGACTGCTAGGATTCTGCGTGTTTCCTTACTTGGACAATTGGCTTCTCACTGCCCCCACCAAGCATAGACTCCTACAAGCCAAGGATTGTCTTTTCCACCTAGCCGTGACCTTGAGCATAGCCATAATTTTTTCCAAGTTGAGGCTGGATCCGGTCCAGATCATCGATTTTATACAAGTTTGACTGGACACAATTCAGTGCATGGCCTTTCTACCCCCAGACAGAATTCAGTCACTTTAGTTGTATGTGAGGCAGATTCTCACCGATCATCCTCCCACCGCCTTTCTTGTCCTCTGAGCATTGGGGTCGATGAAGGTGACCATTACTCTTCTTCCCCTTGCACGCCTTTGTATGAGAGTACTTCGGTGGACCTTAGCAGTGCAGTGGTCCCTCCTTGAATTACCTCTGGAATACCCCTATCAGACTTTCTCAAGTCTGCAAGTAGTCTCTTCTTTGGCAGCTTCACTCTCAGGATCTGTACTCAAGATGTCTCTTCCTTTCCTCTCCTCCCAAGGCCATGGTGACCACGGACACCTCTCTGCTATGGGGGGGGGGGGGCATTGGCTGGGTCAGATGGTCCAAGGCACCTGGTCCTCTTTGGAGACCAATCTGCATACAAATGTCCTGGAGATGAGGGCAGTCCTTTTAGTGTTGTGAGCTCTTCATGCCTCTCTTCCAATGGGGACATTTCTATCCAGATGGACAGCATATCAGTTGTCTGATAACACACAGGGAGAACCAGGTCTTACTCCTTATGTTGAGAAGCCATGAGATTATGTTTTTTTGTTGCAATGTATATTCTGGGGGTGTTGAACATTCTAGCGGACAAGATCAGCAGAACAATCCTGATGCCTTACGAGTGGTCTCTCAATCCATCAGTGATGAACATGAGCTTCCAAAAATGGGGTCAACTTTGTTGCTATCTCTTCGCTTTTCTTTCCAACACCAAGTGCACTCAGTACTTTGCCCTGATCCCCCACAAGAGGAGTCTCCCAGAGACACTTTGGTCCATGCTTGGCCCACTGGTCTCCTTTGTGCATGTCCTCCTCTTCCCTTGATTCCCATATTCCTTCAGAAAGCTCAGAGGTTGAAGTACAAAGCCATTCTCATTGCCCTATTCTGACATCAACAAGTTTGGTTCCTTTTTCTGTGGTCTCACCTTGTGTGTCCATGCTGGACTCTCGATCCCCTTCCAGATTTTCTGTCCTACCCTTTGGGGGACCGATATCCAGACATCCTCAGCCTGAAGCTGACTGCTTGGCTACTCGCTTCCTGTGATGACTAGAACTCCTGGGCTGTCCTTTCCTGTTAAGATTTTGATTTCATCTCATAAAACCTCCACCAGGAAAATTTAGTCGAGTAAATGGAAGAGATTTTCTGTTTGGGCTCAAAAGCGCCAGTTAGATCCTTTCACAGCTCCTGATGTTCTTCGTGTTTTACTGTTGCAGTCATCACATTTGGGTTATCTGCTTGCAGTAGCCTTCAATCAGCCTGATTATCAAAGTCTTGGGTCCTGCGTCAGTTGCTGTCTCATCTTCCATGACATCAGGTAGTCAGGGGTATAAAGCATGCAGCCAACGCCATTGCATCAGTCTTTCTTGCCGTGCGGTGCCCGAAGCAGAAGCAATTCGCAAGTGCCGGTCGGCCGACTCCTGAAATTTTCGCTTTCGATTTTCAGAACCGAAGTCTTCAATTAACCTAAATATCCCGTTGGGGGAACTTTTTCTTGCTCTAAACCGATGTCCGTAAAAGTTAATAATTGTATTTCTCGTGGAAAGCAAATACCTCATAAAGATTTTCATTCGTACTGCATTCCTTGCTTAGGCCCTGACTACAACTTACCTCGCTGTCAGTTTTGTGCCTTATTTAAACAACAAACTATTCGTCGTCGGTTTATTTATGCTTCTAAATATTTTGGTACTCCGTTCAATTATCCAGATATGGCTTCAGTAAGCCACCCGACTACTGACATTCCAAAAAAACGCAAAGGTAAAGACAGAGACAGACCACATAGGTCCAAAGCTGCCGACGATGCTTCTCCTAAGCTAGTCTCCAGTTCGCCGGTACTCAGTGAGGTGCTTTTGCAGCCCCGATACCCGCTACTTCAGATTCGCAGGCCTCTACTGAGACCCATTCGGAGTCCAGTATGCTGCGAGATGCTTCAACTGTGGAACATGCGGATGTCTCTACCTTGGATGCAGGGCCGGCCTTAGCTGAAACGGCGCCCTATGCGAAGTACTGCTCTGGTGTCCCTTAAGCCCCAGCCACACTGTACTTGAACACCCCTATTTGAGCCACACCCACAGATGGGTCACTCCCAACAAAGGTACTCCAGTTCTTCATCCAGTTCCTCTTAAAGAGGGCCAGTGAGGATGAAGAACATATTCTAGAGGCTATGAACTCTTGTTTCAAAAGACTGAGATACCACTGTAGTTCTCTCACATGCAGTGTCCTTGCAGTTAGTACTTAGTTTTGAAACAGAGAAAAGTCTGACAACTAAGCCTCTCCTAAAGCAAGACTATCAAGAAAGACTTTGCATTTAGAATGATCCCTACAGTTGTCTGAATAAAATTGAAAGACAGACCAAGATAAACAGGAAGCAGTTTGTTGAACAGCAAGGTAGAAGCATTGGAGGGAGATGGTCTGACTCCAACAATCACCCAACTAAACATAGAAGTGGTAACAAATGTGAATGTAAAAGAACATTGTGATGATTCACTTTTTTGAACCTTTTACAATAAAAACATTTTAGTTAATGTAGTATACACAAGCTTTAAATAAATCTAAACTTTGTTAAATATCAGCATGGAGATGTAGAACAGGTTCACATCTTGATGCAGTTAATCCATTTGTCAAACAATACACAGTCCTGCAACTCTGTATTCCTAAATCTTTGTGATTTACTTTAAACAATATAACAATGGCAGTGTGTTTTATCTTTACTCCATTATAAAAGAACTGGAAAAAAACCTTCACTGGGAGCATTTCTGCCTTAATCATTTCAGTTAAAAAAAGAATACATCATAATAACTGCAATACTGAGTGCCGTAATGCTGAGAGTGAATGGACCAACAAAAACATATATAAATATTATGTATATATATATATCTGTCTTTCTTTATATATCTGTATCTATATTACAAAGATATGCACCTGGAGCAGTTCTCCCCAGGCCTTCGCTGAAAATTGGCCTCATTCCAAGTCTGACCATATATGTACACAAATGTTAAATAAAATACAAAATTGCACCTCTATACACGATCTACAACAAGCTCCCCAACAGGCAGTGTAGGAAATGCTGAAAAGGATTAACCGGTGATGAAAAAGAAGGAAATTGGGATGAAGTGAAAGTGAATGGCAGCTAAATATCTGGTATAGTGAATCAGGCCATAATGAATTGCTATTTACTGTAGCAGGTCACAATCAAATCCATATTTTGTGAAGGGTAGCACCAGAGAGGGGTATTAAATGAGCTTAATCATGACAAAAAAAAAATACTGCTAAAAAGGTAAGTTGTGGTCAGTTTATATATATAAACCAGCGTATATGAAATACTCAATGTTAAATTACATTCCCGTTCTACATACAAATTACATTCCCATTCAAATTACATTCCCATCCTGCATTCAAATTACATTCCCATTCTACATACATGTTTGCTGTGAGATGCAATGAATATTCACTCGGAGTACTGCAAACTGAAAACAAATTTGCCTGATGTTCATCGTGCATACAGCTGCAGTAATCACAGATGGGTTTTCTGCCGTCAGGCGGTCCCTCGGTCGGCCGAATTCCAAAGTCTTGGTCCGGCGTCGGTTGTAGTCGCTTTCTCTTCTGACGTCAGTGAGGCCAGAGTATATAAGACACAGCCGACGCCATGTTCTTCAGTCTTTTTTGCTGCGCGGTGCCTGAAGCAGAAGCAGTTCGCAAGTGCCGGGTGGCCAGCTCCTGAATTACGAAAATTTTGGAACCGAAGTCTTCATTAAAGCTAAGTACCCCGTTGGGGAAACTTTTCTTGCCTCAGACCGATGTCAGAAAAAGTTAATAATTGTATTTCTTGTGGGAAGCAAATACCACATAAGGATTTCCATTCCCTCTGCATACCTTGTTTGGGCCCAGACCACGACGTCTCGGGCTGTCGCTTTTGCGCTACCTTCAATAAACGCACTATTAAGCGTCGGGCGGAGTTCGCCCAGCACTACTTTGGTAAAGCTTTTGATTATAAAATGTCGTCGGACACTCCGACTGCCGTTTTGTCCAAAAAACGCAAGGAAAAGGACCGACACGCGAGGCCCGCAGTCCCCGCCGACACCATGCCAAAACAGGCTACACGTGGTCCGGTTCTCAGCGAGACGCCTTTGCAGTCCCTGACTACCGACGACACTCCTTTGGCGGTGTCCTCTGTACCCGAGACCACTGGGACCTCGGCCCTTTCCCAGACTACAACCGAAGCCTTTGCTAATGTTGAGCCTACTAATGTGGACAGGTCCACCTCCACCCATGGTGTATTTAGGCCCTCATCTTCTTTTTCAATTAAGGCCTTTACTAAATCCAAAGCAGCCAGGCATCCCACGAGGCCTGTTGCACAGGGCCCATCTCCTGGTCCCATGCCTAAAAAACAGATGCTTAAAATGGCTGAGGATTTAATTACTCTTATCAGAGGTTCTCAACCCCCTCCAGACAAGAGACCCAGAGTGGAGGAAGATTCTCCCTCTTCGGATCAGGGATCCATTTTATCAGAACATTCTGATGCAGAGGAACACTCTTACTCTCCTTTTGAGGATTCGGATGCAGAACAGTCCATTCCTTCTGTATCCCCTCCTGAGGATTTTTCCTTTGGGGAAACCTTGCACACCTTGAGGGAACACTACCATTGGGAAGGCCAAGACTTTTCAGATTCCAAGAAAAGACTTAGGGAATTTCTTTTGTTACCTCAACACAGACCTCTGGCTATACCCCCTGTTTTGGACATACTGGATGATGTCTATTCGGAGGCTTGTCTTAACCCGGATTCTCTGCCTCCTGCACCAGTCAAACCTGATAGGTATTACAGAGTACCCAGATCTCACCAATTTCTCTTCAAAAGCCATAATGCTGACCCTGAAACCATTTCACAAGGCCCCAAGGGATTGAAGGCCTCCACTGCCAAGAATCCACTTCCTGCAGAAAGGGAATCAAGATCTTTAGAAAGGTGGGGTAAAAAGGTATATACCTAGGCCACCCTAGCCATGAGGGCCTTAAATTGTCAGTTTCATATGCTTAAATATCAACAGTTCCTGTTATCTCAATTAAGGAACAAAATGTCTCAACCTGAACAACCAGATTTAAAGGAGTTACAGGATATGATGCATAGTGCAGAGCAAGTGGGTAAACACACCTTACAATGTGGTTATGATGCCCTAGAGGCCTCAAGTAGAGCGGCTGCTACAGGATCAGTCATTCGCAGACATGCCTGGCTTAGGGAACAAAATTTGTCTGATCATGTGAAAGCTAAACTTCTAGATGCTCCTTTACAAAAGGATGTGCTGTTTGGTACTAATGCTGAGGAGATACTAAGGAAAATGGAAGAAAAAGCCAAATCTATGCAAACTGTCAAAGCTTTCTTACAGGTCCAACCACCACGTTTTAGCAGAAATTGGCCTTCAAAAAACTGGTCCTTTCCAGCCACTGACAAGCCCCAAAGAGGTAGATACAGACGCACAAGGGGCAGAGGACAATCACAAGGATCATATAGAGGCTGACAATGGCAAACTCCAGCACCAAGAGGTGGCGAAGACAGTGCTCAACAATACAGGAAGCAAACCCAATGACTCCCTCATTTCCATGCCAAGCATGTCTCAGCTGGCAGCACCTTTGGGAGGGAAACTAGCATTATTTGCAAGCAATTGGCATATTGTCACAACAGACAAATGGATCCTGGACATTATAAACAGAGGCTAAAAATTTCAATTTCACACTCTTCCAAAAATGAGAGGCATGCCAAACCTGCCACAAAATCAAAGGGCAGAGGCACAACTGCAAATTTCAAAGCTCATAAGCATGAGAGCTATTCAAGAGGTACCTACTCAACAACAAGGTCAAGGTTTTTATTCAAGACTTTTCCTGGTACCAAGGAAAGGAACCGACTGGAGACCCATTTTGGACTTATCCATCCTAAACACATTTCTACTCCTACCAAAATTCAAGATGCTCACATTACAGCAGCTTCTTCCCATGCTGGGCAAGGAGTTTTGGCTGGTAACATTGGACCTCAAGGAGGCATACCTGCATGTCCCAATCAGACAAAGCTGCAGAAGATACCTCAGATTTCTTGCAGGTTCAATCCACTATCAATTCTCTGCATTGCCCTTTGGCTTATCTACTGCGCCCAGAGTATTCACAAAGTGCCTGGCATCAGTGATTGCCTACTGCAGACTTCAAGGGATACAAATTTACCCTTATCTGGACGACTGCCTGATCCAAGCGGACAGCAAGCACATACTTCTGGAACATCTGACATATGTGACACGATTACTGCTTTCTCTGGGATATACAATCAACAAAGAGAAATCAAGGCTAACACCATCTCAGAAAATAACTTTCCTGGGTGCCAACTTGGACACAAACACCCAGATGGCCTACCTTACGCCAGAAAAACAGGGGCAACTATCTCAGTACTTCAAAATACTAGCAAAAAGTATTAGGCTTACTGCAAGGAAAATCCTGCAGGCTCTGGGATTCATGGCATCTTGCATTCTTTTAATCCCATGTGCAAAGCTGCATATGAGGAAACTTCAATGGTACCTAAAAAACCTATGGTCTCAACATAGTCACAGTTTGGAAACAATATTACCAATAATTCCATGTTTGCAAAAGGAATTTCTATGGTGGGCCCAAGCATGTCAAGCAAACACAGGCCTTCCATTCTGCAAGCCTCAAGCAAAGCAAGTCATCACCACAGACGCCTCAGATTACGCCTGGGGGGCGCACATGACGGACAGGTGCATTCAGGGCAAATGGTCCCAAAAGGAAAAGCACCTTCACATCAATCAAAAAGAAATGCTAGCAGTAATAAATGCAATTACAGCTTTCAAGGACTTCCTGCATCCAGGACAATTACTGATAAGAACAGACAACACCACAGTAATGTGGTACATAAACAAACAAGGAGGAACACATTCATACCCCTTGTGCAGACTAGCCATGACTCTTTGGAACTTGGCTCTGGAAAGGCAAATCGAACTTCAAGCACAGTACTTGCCAGGATTGGAAAACACACTGGCAGACAATCTAAGCAGAAATATGACAGATCCACACGAATGGAAGTTGCATCCTCAGGTGTTTACAGAAATAATCCAAGCGTGGGGGAGGCCAGACATAGATCTTTTTGCCTCCCACAGGAATCATCAATTGGAAAGGTTTTGCTCGAGGACCTTTCATCCAAAGGCCTGGAGAGTGGACGCCCTCTCATTCAGTTGGACAGCATGGACAGTTTACGCATTCCCACCTCTGCCTCTTCTGCCCAAGGTGCTTTTGAAAGCAAGAACAGGCAAACCGAAGATGATACTGATTGCTCCAGATTGGCCAAGGCAACACTGGTACCCACTCCTGAGGAGCCTAACACATACTCCTCCCTGGACCCTGCCTCTAATGCCTCTTCTGCTGACTCAGCACAGCTACAAAACTCTTCACAGTCAGCTGAAAACACTCAATCTCGCTGCATGGAAAATTCCTTAACACCACAACAGACCCTACTCTCCAAGGAGGTGCAGGATGTCATTTTGGAGGCCAGAAGGCCATCTACTAGAAAAGCTTACTCCGCAAAATGGAAGCGGTTTTGCTCTTGGAATGAGAAAAGAGGCCAGGACCCTAGAAAACTGAACTTGCCTCAGGCACTACAGTATCTACCTGAGCTGCTGAACAGTAGACTTTCATTTTCTTCCATAAAAATCCATGCCTCAGCCATTTCTGCAGAATTCAACACGGATCCTCCTTTATTTTCTCACCCACTCTTACGACAGTTCCTCAGAGGGGCTAAGAATATAAGACCACCAAGGAAGCAACCAATACCAGCCTGGGATCTTAATTACATACTAGAAAAATTAACATTGCCTCCTTTTGAACCAGCTGCCTCAACAGATTTGTAATATTTGTCCTGGAAAACAGCATTCCTTCTGGCTATCACTTCAGCTCGTAGGGTTTCTGAACTACAGGCTCTCATGGCGGTGCAGCCCTTTCTCATTTTCCATCAGGACAGGGTTTCCCTTCGTACCAACCCATCATTTATGCCTAAAGTGGTATCCAGGGTAGCTTTAAATCAAGCCATACACCTACCTACCTTTTACCCCAATCCTCAAAACAAAGGGGAAAGGCTGCTACACTCTTTAGACATCCATAGGCAGCTACGTTATTATTTGGACAGAACAAAGTCCTTCAGGAAATCAGAACAACTCTTTGTGTCCTATGCTGTAGGGGCTCAAGGGAAGCCAGTTACAAAACAGACTATTTCAAAGTGGATAGGCCACTGCATACGGTTTTGTTATTCCTGTCATGGGAAATCTGTTCCTACAGGTATCAGATCACACTCCACCAGGGCCACAGCTACCTCTACAGCCTTCCTCAGAGGAGTTCCTACCAAAGATATTTTGGAGGCCGCCACTTGGAGTTCTGTACATACCTTCACAAAACACTACCACCTGCCTTTATATTCCATAACAAGAGCAGGCTTTGCCACTGCTGTTTTGCAGGGCATTCTGGCTCAGCCCAGTTCCTCCTAGTACCTACCACCCTGTGCATAGCTTTGGGACTCTACCCATCTGTGATTACTGCAGCTGTATGCACGATGAACATAGTACAGTTTTGTACCTACCATAAATGTAGATGTTCGAGTGCTAATACAGCTGCAGTACAGGTTTAACTCCCTCCTTCCCCACTTGGTAAAGGCATGGGGCCTAACAACCTCTTCATACTACCTGACTGGGTTATCCTGCTATGTTTTATTTGCTTACAACCACTGTTTTTGGTTTATTTTACATTGCTTGTATATGCATATATGCATTATTTATGTATTGCCTTCCTTCTGGGGGCACCTGACATCTGGGGCAAGAAAGACTGAAGAACATGGCGTCGGCTGTGTCTTATATACTCTGGCCTCACTGACGTCAGAAGAGAAAGCGACTACAACCGGCGCCGGACCAAGACTTTGGAATTCGGCCGACCGAGGGACCGCCTGACGGCAGAAAACCCATCTGTGATTACTGCAGCTGTATTAGCACTCGAACATCTACATTTATGGTAGGTACAAAACTGTACTTTTTATAAAGTCACACTGTCACACTACAAATATGACATCTTCTACCCCATTTTTACAAAGTTCACTGCTGCACATTAAGTATCCAGCATCACTCAGACCCACAGCACTATTCCTCCACAATGGCAAGAATGCCAAGTGAATTCAATTATTTTTTCATATATGTCTTAATCGATAGGTATTTTTAACTTCAGCAGCATGTGATCTACAAAACCTACCACCACTACCAAATACCTTTGCAGATAACTGCACTGATTAGCTTTCATAGCCAGGCTGTGTATAAATATCTCATACTTAGTAAATATAGCACATGTGTACAGTATATTAAAAACAATTGTAACATCATTCTCAAAGCAGAGCAGAATCTCAACAGCTTGTTACAAAATTTTTGGGTGTTAGCAGCTCACCAAAAAGTAGAACTGGTGCAGTGAGAGAAAACAGACTCAAATCATAAAAATAAAACAAAAAACTATAACTGTTCTGTAATAGAAGTACAAGTTTGAATTCAGAATGCAGTTTGGGAGAGTTAAGAAACTAAACTGACTGCATTCTTACAGTCATAATACCTCAGCAGCACACACAAGTTTTAATTTGTTCAAAATGCTAAAGCCACAAGAGTTTTAATTTGTTAAAAATGCTGAAGTCCGTGATGCACACAGCATGCTACATTATTATCTGGCTAGCTTAATTATCTTAGGAGATTTTCTAGACCCTAACAACATTTAAAACATCTGCAGAAAGTAGGTACCTACCTTATTTTATTAATTCTTGTTATTACCTGGCAAGATTCAAGAGGTACAGTTGTTGAGAAAGATCCTCACTATAGATTACCTTGTGGGTCTTGCCAGGTAACAAAACTAATAAAAATAACAGCAATTGCCAAGCAAACTGCCTCAACAGCATTTTAAACCAAAAATAAAAGACACACTTTAAGTGCATGCATGCAGTTACAAGCTGTTAGGCTCACTCACGTTCAAATTCACATCTTTCCTCATTCGTATAGATTACCCTTTCAGTCCCACACCACTCATATCCTTTCTTGTTTTATGAATATCCACATATTGCGGGATTTTTAATCCCACCGTTTTCATTTCGGATGAGGGGGCGAGGTGACAGTGCTAACCGCTGCACAACCAAGAAGTTATTTAAGACAGCTTTCAGCTTCAGTGCCATTACTAAAAAGTAATTTCCGTGTACTGGTTAATCATTTTTCTGCTGAACTTGTACATTTATACTATTGAATTAATTTGAGCACATATTTGTTTTACTAGTAAAGTTTTTCCTCCAACTTGAAAAAAAAAAATCAGATTCCATAGAACAGATGGCCTTCATGTACTGACTTTAACAGGGGCTTACAGTACATTTTGAACAGATGACCTTCATGTACTGACTTTAACAGGGGCATACAGTACATTTTTTGGAAGCACAAAATGAAAAGTGCACTTCAAAAAAAAAAAAAGTAAAACCTATCCCAAGCTCTATATTTTCTTAAGCTTCAACTTGCTCTGGAGAGCTGCAAAATCACCCATCTCTCCATTCGGATAGCTGATCTCTTCTTACAAATGAGATTTCCCAGATGAATTACAGTAGAATAAAATGCAGATCATCCAAACAGACTAATTTTTGACCGGGAATCCCTAACATAAACGTGAGAGAGAACCTGCCCGATGAACAGTACATATATTTGAAGTCGACTTACCTTAAAACAAACAAAAACAATGAAGATAAGGCACAACTGCACAAAAAATATCCCTAAATCGCTGTTTGTGAATAGAACCACGCTGATGAGGATATAGATGCAGGGGAAGGAGGGGGAGGGAATGGAACAACACTGTAGGGGGGCGTGCTACGTATCGTGGTGGAAATCGTGCTTTGGACTACAGAAGTGGGGGAGGGCGCAAATGGGACGGTGAAACTAAAGTTAAGAAATGCAGAGTAAGCTAAGTAATGCAAAGTAAGTTAATTCCACTAATTGCACCCTTTATAAGGCTGGCCTGTACAGCGCATTAGGCTGTCGCCTAGTTCGACTATGCCTAAGGCCGGCCATGCTTGGATGGGTCTACAACCGCTGTGCAGGCACCGGCTCCTGAGGGTGTATTCAGGCCTACTGATTTGCATATTAGACTGACGCCATCTTCTTCTTCAAGGCCTAAAACTCGATCCATGCCTAGAAAACCGATGCCCAGACCGCATGGTCAGGCCTCTCTGCCTAAAAAACAAATGATAAGAATGGCTGAAGACCTTATTACTCTAATCAGGGGAAGCCACATTTCCCCCTCTAAGAGACCTAGGACTGAGTTTCCTTCTGATTCTTCTGATCAGGACTCTGAAATTCCTGTTTCCTCTGATGACCAGGATTTACCTTATCTACCTGTGAGGATTCTGATGCAGAGTACTCTATTCTGTCTGCTTCCCCTCCAGGGGATTTCTCTTTTGGTGAAACCTTGCATACTCTTAGGGAGCATTTTTGCTGGGAAAGCCAGGATTACTCTGACTCTAAAAAGAGGCTTAGGGATTTCTTACTCCTGCCCCAACACAGGCCTTTAGCATTCCCCCCCGTACTGGACATTGTTGATGATGCCTTCTCGGAATCTAGCTTGGCCCCTGACTCTTTACCTCATGCTCCCAGAAAACCTGATATATATATTACAGGGATGTTCATCGTGCATACAGCTGCAGTCATAACAGATGGGGGTTTTCCTGCCATCAGGCGGGTCCTCGGTCGGCCGAATTCCAAAGTCTAGGTCCGGCATCAGTTGTCGTTGCTTCTTCCCTGACGTCAGTGCGACAGGGGTATAAAAGAACCAGCTGACACCATTTTCTTCAGTCTTTCTTGCCGCGCGGTGCCCGAAGCAGAAGCAGTTCGCAAGTGCCGGTCGGCCAGCTCCTGAGATTACGAATATCTGCAACCGAAGTCTTCTTGAAAGCTAAGTACCCCGTTAGGGAAACTTTTCTTGCCTCAGACCAATGTCAGACAAAGTTAATAATTGTATTTCATGTGGGAAGCAAATACCGCATAAGGATTTTCATTCCCTCTGCATTCCTTGCTTAGGCCCAGACCACGACGTCTCGGCCTGTCGTTTTTGTGCTACATTCAACAAACGCACCATTAAGCGTCGGGCGGAGTTCGCCCAGCACTTTTTTGGCAAAAAATTTAATTACATAATGTCGTCGGATACTCCGACTCCAGTTTTGACTAAAAGACGCAAAGATAAGGACCGACACACGAGGTCCGCAGCCTCTACCGACACCACGCCAAAGCCGACTACAGGTGGTCCGGTTCTCAGCGAGGCGCCTACGCAGCCCATGACTACTGACGACACTTCATTGGCGGTGTCTTTTGTACCCGAGATCGCAGGCTCTTCGGCCCACACCCCGACTACAGATACCGAAGCCACTCTTGGCAGTGAAACTCAGAGATGTTCTTCATCTCACATTGCTGCAGTCCTTACATATGGGTAGTCCGCTGTCCTCGGTCGGCCCGAATACCAAAGTATAAGGCTGACGTCGGTCAAGGCGCTTAAAACTGACATCAGGACGTCAGGGTACAAAAGCGCATGACCGACGTCATATCCTCAGTCTTTTTTGCCGCATGGTCCGATGCAGAAGCAGCGTTGCAAGTGCCGTTCGGCGTTCTGAAATTTTTCAAGTTCGGAGTTTCAGACCGAATCAAAGTTGGCTAAGTACCCCGTTGGGGAATATTTTGGATTTTTCTTGCCTCAGTGTTTTACCGGATGTCAGAAAAAGTGAATAACTGTATTTCTTGTGGGAAACAGATACCGCATAGGGATTATCATTCTTTGTGTATTCCTTGTTTGGGGCCTGAGCACGACGTTGTTGGGTGTCGCTTTTGTGCTAGGTTCAATAAGCGCACTATTAAGCGAAGGTTAGATTGTGCTAGGCTGGTCTTGAAGCGGTGCAATTATAATATGCCGTCGGATTCTCCGCGCCGCTTCTTCGAAAGAAGCGCAAAGACAAAGCAGTTAAACCCAGGCAAGAAGAGTCGTCCGTTCCGGACGCCGGTTCTTTAGAGGCGTCAGTGGAACCGGTGGTTCCGACGGAGGCTTCTCTGGAGTCCCAGGGGGAGACTTTGATATTGCAGGATGTGGCCTCTCAGGAGGCAGGTCAGGCTGAAGGGGCTTCCCAAGTCACTGTACTCCCCTCCCTTCCTAGGGTGGTTAGGCCCTCTCCTTCGGTTTCCAAGGCTTCTCCCAGAGGCAGGCCAGGTTTAGCTTCTGTTGGTGTCACTCCTAGTACAGCAGGGTCTGTGCCCAAGAAGCACATGCTTAAAATGGCAGAAGATTTGATTACTCTGATTAGAGGTTCTTTGCCCCCTCCTGATAAGAGGCCTAGGGTGGAGCCAGAGTTTGGGAGTTTTGAGCAGGCTTCGGATGTTTCTGAGTCTTCGGCTGAAGACTTGCAGGAGTACTCTCCTTATTCTGATTCTGATGCAGATGATTCAACTCCTTCTGCTTCTCCTCCAGAGGATTTTTCTTTTTCAGAGACTCTTCATTCCATGAGGGAGCATTTTAAGTGGGAAGGTCAGGACTTCTCTGATTCCAGGAAAAGGCTTAGGGAATTTTTGCTTTTGCCCCAGCATAGGCCCTTGGCTATACTTCCTGTTCTGGATGTTGTGGAAGATGTGTTTGCAGAGGCTTCACTTAATCCTGATTCTCTGCCTCCTGCTCCTGTTAAACCGGATAGGTATTACAGGGTGCCTGAGGCTCATAAATATCTTTATAAGAGTCCTAGGGCGGACCCAGAAACTGTTAGTCAGGGACCTAAGGGTGTTAAGGCCTCTGTTGTAAAAAATCCGGTTCCTCCAGATAAAGAGGCCAGAGCTTTGGATAGATGGGGGAAGAAAGTCTATACATCTTCTACCCTAGCTATGAGGGCTTTGAATTGCCAGTTTCATATGTTGAAATATCAAAACTATCTTCTATCTCAATTGAAGTCTAAGGTGGATGCTCTGGCGGAAGGCATTGAGTGTAAAGAGTTACAAGATTTGGTGCATGTTTCAGAGCAGGTGGGTAAGCATTCTTTACAATGTGGTTTTGATGCTGTACAGGCCTCGTCTAGGGTAGCTGCCACTGGTTCAGTTCTTCGCAGGCACGCATGGCTGAGGGATCAGAATTTATCTGACCATGTTAAGACAAGGATTTTGGATGCTCCTTTACAGTCTGATGTGTTGTTTGGTTCACCTGTGGAGTCAGTCTTGAAGAAAATGGAAGACAAGGCTAAGTCCATGCAGGCTGTTAAAGATTTTTGCAAGTACAGCCTCCAAAGTTTAGTAGGAATTGGCCTGCTAAGGGGTGGACGTATCCTTCTTATGATTCTCAGTCTAGGGGTAGATCTAGGCGTGGTAGGGGCAGAGCTCAGAGTTCTTTCAGACCTAGAACAGGAGTTCACCTGCACAATCTTCGGGTGAGGGCAGGGGCCAGTCCTTTCGTAAACAGGCCCAATGACCTACCTTTTCACCTGCCAGATCCTTCTTGCCTGGCAGCTCCTTTGGGAGGAAGGTTGGCACTCTTCAAGGAAAATTGGAATTTGATTACCCAAGACAAATGGGTATTGGATATCATACACCGAGGTTACAAGTTTTATTTCCATACCTTGCCTCCTTTCAAAGGCATGCCGGATGTTCCTCCTCAGCAAAGACTAGAGGCTCACAAACAAATTTCTCTGCTACTTCAAATAGGGGCCATACAACCGGTCCCTCTGCCAGAAGTGGGCCTAGGATTTTATTCTCGCCTGTTCCTAGTACCAAAGAAAGGGAACACGTGGAGACCAATCTTGGATTTATCTATCCTCAACACATATCTGGACATTCCCAAGTTCAAAATGTTGACGTTACAACAGCTTTTACCTCTGCTGGGCAAAGACCACTGGATGGTGACTCTGGATCTCAAGGAGGCTTACCTTCATGTTCCTATCAGGCTCAGTTGCAGAAAGTATCTGCGTTTTGGCTGGGACTTCTCATTATCAGTTCTCTGCATTGCCCTTTGGCTTATCTACTGCCCAGAGTGTTCACGAGGTTCTGGCTCCAGTGATAGCTTTCTTCAGGCTAAGAGGAATACAGATCTATCCTTATTTGGACGATTGCCTGATTCTGGCCCAAGGAAAGGACGAACTTCTTCATCATTTACAGTATGTGATAGCAGTGCTAAGATGCCTGGGGTATTCTGTGAACGAAATAAAGTCCAGTCTAGTACCCTCTCAGGACATGTGCTTTCTGGGTGTGAGACTGAATACAGCATCCCAGATGGCCTTTTGACCCCGGACAAACAAAAGAATCTTTCTCTTTACTTCCATCAATTGTCTCATCAGTCCAGGCTGACTGCAAGGACAGTCCTTCAAGCCTTGGGGTTCATGGCATCTTGTATTCTGGTGCTTCCCAATGCCAAACTGCATATGAGGAAGCTACAATGGTATCTCAAAAATGTATGGACACAGCACTGCCAAGATATGGACACTGTCTTTCAGATAATACCTTGCATTCAAAAGGAATTTTTGTGGTGGGCTCAGGAATGTCACCTAAACAAGGGACTCTCTGTGACCCGGCCAGAGGCGAGTCAGATTCTAACGACAGATGCCTCAGACAAAGCTTGGGGAGCTCATCTAAATGGAAAGTGGGTACAAGACACGTAGCCTGCCAGACTTCAACATCTACATATCAACTTGAAAGAGATGTTAGCAGTCCAATTTGCATTAATAGCTTTCAAGGATTTACTTCTTCCAGGGCAGGTGTTGATTCTAACAGACAACACAACTGTCATGTGGTACATCAACAAGCAAGGGGGAACGCATTCTTATCCTCTATGCAGACAAGCAATGATTTTGTGGGAGACTGCTCTCAGTTTACAGCTAAATCTTCAGGCAAGGTTTCTGCCGGGAGCACAGAACTCCTTAGCAGATGTGTTGAGCAGACAAATTATGGATCCCCACGAGTGGCAATTGGATCCTCATGTGTTTCAGAAATTGACAGTGTTATGGGGAACTCCAGACATAGATCTGTTCGCTTCTCCACTAAACTACCAGCTGCCAAAGTTTTGCACAAAAAGGTTTCATCCCACAGCTTGGAAAGGGGATGCTCTCTCATTCAATTGGAGCAATCTTCATGTGTATGCCTTTCCACCTCTGCCTCTCCTCCCAAAGGTACTCCTGAAGGTCAGACAGGACAAGCCAAAGATGATTTTACTAGCTCCAGATTGGCCTCGACAGCACTGGTACCCGTTACTGAGAAGTCTGGTACAGGAGCCTCCATGGCCTTTGCCTTCGATTCCACACCTGCTGTCTCAGGAGAACAGTCATTTACTCAATGTCAAACTTCACTCTCTACATCTAACAGCCTGGCATATTCTGTTTTAAACCCTGGAGGGTCTCAGCTTCCACAGCAAGTTTTGAATGTTATTTTGGAGGCCAGAAGGCCTAGTACAAGGAAAGTGTACGCAGATAAATGGAGGAGATTTTTATTTTGGAGTACAGCAAAGGAATTTGATGTTTCTAAGCCTAATTTAAGTGTGGCTCTTCAATATCTTACTGAGTTACTGGACAAAGGTTTGTCCTTCTCCTCTATTAAGGTTCATGCTGCAGCAATTTCTGCTCACTATGACTGTGACCCACCATTGTTTTCTCATCCTTTGTTTAAGCAATTCCTTAGAGGGGCAAAGAATATAAGACCCCCACGTAGAGCTCCTACTCCTGCCTGGGATCTCAATTTTGTGTTGGAGAAACTCACTCTACAACCTTTTGAGCCTGCAGCTACTGCCGAGTTGAAATATTTATCATGGAAGACTGCTTTTTTGTTGGCCATTACCTCTGCGAGAAGGGTTTCTGAATTACAGGCCCTTATGGCGGTTGAGCCTTTCTTAATTTTCCATAAGGATAGGGTATCTTTACATACTAATCCTTCCTTTATGCCTAAAGTGGTTTCTAGTGTGGCTTTAAACCAAACTATTCATTTGCCTACTTTTTATGCAAACCCCAAAATAAAGGGGAAAAGATTTTGCACACTTTGGATATACACAGGCAGTTGCGATATTATTTGAGCAGAACTAAAGGGTTCAGGCAGTCTCAGCAGTTATTTGTTTCATTTGCTTTGGGTTCTCAGGGCAAGCCTGTTTCAAAGCAAACTATTTCTAAGTGGATTGGGTTTTGTATTGCTTTCTGTTATTCCCATCATGGTAAGGAGATTCCAGCTGGGATTAGGCCTCATTCCACTAGGGCTACTGCCACTTCTACAGCTTTTTTAAGGGGGGTGGCAACAAAAGATATTTTGGAGGCAGCTACTTGGAGTTCAGTGCATACTTTCTCTAAGCATTACCACCTTCCACTTTACTCTAAATCTAGGGCTGGTTTTGCCACTGCAATTTTACAGGGCATTTTGGCAGCTCCGAATGCTTTCTAGTTTTGCCATCCTCCCTTACCTCTGCTTTGGGATTCTACCCATATGTAAGGACTGCAGCAATGTGAGATGAAGAACATAGTACAGTTTTGTACCTACCATAAATGTAGATGTTCGAAGATCCACATTGCTGCAGTCCAAGTTACCCTCCCTCCTTCCCCTCTGTATTAGAGGCGGTTGTGTGGTTTGGGTTGTGAATATTGTACATATTGTGAATATTATAAATAGGATTAGTGCAGGGGTGGTTGGTTGGTTTTTTGCTGTCTTTTGGTTTTGGCTTTCTTTTTAGGGCCTTCTGACATCTGGGGCAAGAAAAGACTGAGGATATGACGTCGGTCATGCGCTTTTGTACCCTGACGTCCTGATGTCAGTTTTAAGCGCCTTGACCGACGTCAGCCTTATACTTTGGTTTTCGGGCCGACCGAGGACAGCGGACTACCCATATGTAAGGACTGCAGCAATGTGGATCTTCGAACATCTACATTTATGGTAGGTACAAAACTGTACTTTTAGACAGGTCTGTCTCCTCTCAAGGTGTCTTCAGGCCTTCCATTCATTTTCCATCAAGGCTTTCACTAAGTCTAAGACAGCCATGCATTCTAAAAAACAAACCCCACTGGGCCCTTCTCAAGGCCCCATGCCTAAAAAGCAGATGCTCAAAATGGCTGAGGACTTAATTTCTCTAATCAGGGGTTCTCAACCCCCCCCCCCCGGAAAAAAGGACCAGAGTGGAGGAAGAATCCCCCTCCTCGGGCCAGGCTTCCATTATTTCAGAACATTCTGATGACCAGGAACATTCATACTCCCCTTTTGAAGATTCTGATACAGAGGAGTCCATTCCCTCTGTCTCCCCCCTGAGGATTACTCTTTTGGGGAGACCTTGCATACCTTGAGGGAACACTTCCACTGGGAAGGTCAAGAGTACTCAGACTCCAAGAAAAGGCTTAGGGATTTTCTTTTGCTCCCTCAGCATAGGCCTCTGGCTATACCCCCTGTCTTAGATATCCTTGATGTGTATTCGGAGTCCTGCCTTAACCCAGACTCTTTACCTCCAGCCCCGGTCAAGCCTGACAGGTATTACCGGGTTCCTGACTCACACCAATTCCTATACAAAAGCCATGCGGCTGATCCAGAAACTATCTCACAGGGCCCCAAGGGAATTAAGGCCTCCACTGCTAAGAATCCTTTACCTTCAGAGAGGGATTCCAGAGCTTTAGAAAGGTGGGGGGGAAAGGTATACACCTCGGCCACCTTATCCATGAGGGCGTTAAACTGCCAGTTCCATATGTTAAAGTACCCACAGTTTCTGTTATCACAGTTGAGAAGCAAAATGTCACAACCTCAACAACCAGATTTGAAGGAGTTGTAGGATTTGATACATAGTGCAGAACAAGTAGGTAAACATACCTTGCAATGTGGTTTTGATGCTTTAGAGGCCTCATGTAGAGCTGCTGTTACAGGATCAGTCATACGTAGACATGCTTGGCTCAAAGAGCAAACCTTCTCAGATCATGTCAAAGCTAAATTACTGGATGCACCTCTGTAAAAAGATGTATTGTTTGGTGTTGGCTGAGGAGGTATTAAAGAAAATGGAGGAAAAGGCAAAATCAATGCAAACAGTGAAAGATTTCCTACAGGTACAACCTCCGCGTTGCAGTAGAAATTGGCCTTCAAAAAATTGGTCCTTTCCAGCCACGGACAGACCCCAAAGAGGTAGATACAGGCGCCCGAGGGGTAGAGAGCAATCTCAAGGATCGTTTAGAGGCAGACAATGGCAAGCACCTACCCAAAGAGGTAGTGAGGATAGTTCACAGCCATTCAGAAAGCAGAACCAATGACTTTCCCCTTTGCATGCCAAGCAAGGCTCAAATGGCAGCACCTTTAGGCGGAAAACTGGCATTATTTTCAAAAAATTGGCATATTGTCACAAAAGACAAATGGATCCTGGACATTATAGACAGGGGCTACAGATTCCACTTTCACACCCTTCCAAAAATGAGAGGCATGCCAAACCTGCCACACAATCAAAGGGCAGAGTCACAAAAACAAATTTCAGATCTCATGGACATGAAAGCTATTCAAGAGGTACCTGCACAAGAACAGGGTCAAGGTTTTTATTCCAGACTATTCCTGGTACCAAGGAAGGGCAAAGATTGGAGACCTATTTTGGACCTATCCTTCCTAAATACATTTTTACTCGTGCCAAAATTCAAGATGCTCACATTACAGCAGCTTCTTCCCATACTGGGCAAGGAGTCTTGGCTGGTAACATTGGACCTCAAGGAGGCATACCTGCATGTCCCAATCAGGCAAGATTGCAGAAGATACCTAAGATTTCTTGCAGGTTCAACACATTATCAATTCTCTGCATTGCCCTTTGGCTTATCTACTGCGCCCAGAGTGTTCACGAAATGCCTGGCATCAGTAATTGCCTACTGCAGACTGCAAGGGATACAAATATACCCATATTTGGATGACTGCCTGATCCAAGCGGACAGCAAGCGCATACTTCTGAAACATCTGGCTTTTGTAATAAGGTTGTTGAATTCCCTGGGATACACAGTCAACAAAAAGAAATCAAGGCTAATACCCTCTCAAACAATAATTTTCCTGGGTGCCAACTTGGATACATACACCCAGATGGGCCTACCTCACGCCAGAGAAACAAGGGCAACTAACTCAATACTTCAGAAAACTGGCAACTTTCACCAGGCTGACTGCAAGGAAAATCCTGCAGGCTCTGGGATTCATGGCATCTTGCATCCTACTAATCCCATATGCAAAGCTGCATATGAGGAAACTTCAATGGTACCTGAAAAACCTATGGTCTCAGCACAGCCACAGCTTGGAAACAATAATACCACTAATTCCATGTCTTCAAAAGGAATTTCTGTGGTGGGCTCAAGCATGCCAAACAAACACAGGTCTCCCATTCTGCAAGCCTCAAGCAAGTCAAACTTATCACAACAGACGCCTCGGATTACACCTGGGGGGCGCACATGACAGATCGGTGCATTCAGGGCAGATGGTCCCAAAAGGAAAAGCACCTACACATCAATCAAAAGGAAATGCTAGCAGTAATAAATGCTATTATAGCTTTCAAAGACCTGCTGCATCCAGGCCAGCTATTGATAAGGACAGACAACACCACAGTAATGTGGTACATAAACAAACAGGGAGGAACCCACTCATACCCCCTATGCAGGCTAGCCATGTCTCTTTGGAACATGGCTCTAGAATTGCAAATCAAGCTTCAAGCACAGTTCCTGCCAGGCAAGGAAAACATGCTGGCAGACAACCTAAGCAGAAATATGACAGATCCACACGAATGGAAGTTGCATCCACAAGTTTTTCCAAAGATAATTCAAGCACGGGGAAGGCCAGACATAGATCTCTTTGCCTCCCACAGAAATCACCAATTGGCAAAATTCTGCTCAAGGACCTTTCATCCACAGGCCTGGAAAGTGGATGCACTCTCTTTCAGTTGGACAACACTGACAGTTTATGCCTTTCCACCTCTTCCTCTGCTGCCCAAAGTTCTATTAAAAACCAGAGCAGACAGACCAAAGATGATTCTCATCGCTCCAGACTGGCCAAGACAACACTGGTACCCACTCCTGAGGAGCCTAACGCATTCCCCACCATGGATCCTACCTCTAATGCCTCTTCTACTGACTCAGCACAACTTCAAAACTCTTCACAGTCAGCTGAAAACACTCAATCTAGCCGCATGGAAGATTCCTTAAAATCACAACAGGCCCTACTCTCCAAGGAGGTGCAGGATGTCATTTTGGAGGCCAGAAGACCTTCTACTAGAAAAGCCTACTCCGCCAAATGTAAACGGTTTTGTGCTTGGAATGAGAAAAAGGGCCAGAACCCTGGAATACTGAATTTACCTCAAATATTACAGTACCTAGCTGAGATACTAAGCAGTGAACTTTCATTCTCTTCCATCAAAATCCATGCCTCAGCCATTTCTGCAGAATACAACACTGATCCTCCTTTATTCTCTCACCCCCTCTTACGGCAGTTCCTCAGAGGGGCTAAGAATATAAAACCCCCAAGGAAACAACCAGTACCTGCTTGGGATCTCAATTTCATTCTAGCGAAACTGACTTTGCCTCCTTTTGAGCCAGCCTTTCAGAAAATCAGAGCAACTCTTTGTGTCCTATGCTACAGGAGCTCAAGGGAAGCCTATTTCCAAACAGACAATCTCAAAATGGATAGCCCACTGCATACGCTTTTGTTACTCTCTTCGTGGTAAAACTGTACCTGCAGGTATCAGGTCTCACTCCACAAGGGCCACAGCTACCTCTGCAGCTTTCCTCAGGGGGGTTCCTACCAAAGATATTTTGGAAGCTGCCACTTGGAGTTCTGTGCATACTTTCTCCAAGCACTATAGCCTGCCTTTATACTCCAAATCTAGAGCAGGTTTTGCCACTGCAGTTTTGCAGGGCATCCTGGCTCCTCCTAGTTCCACCTAGTGCCTACCACCCCTTTTTAAGCTTTGGTATTCTACCCATCTGTTATGACTGCAGCTGTATGCACGAAGAACATAGTACAGTTTTGTACCTACCATAAATGTAGATGTTCGAGTGCTAATACAGCTGCAGTCCAGGTTTCCCTCCCTCCTTCCCCTCTGGAACAGGCCTAATGGCTAACACCTCCTCATACAACCTGATTGGGGTATTCTTTTATGGTGTATTTGCTTGCAACTACTGTTTTTTGATTATACTGCATTGCATTATTACATAAATTTATGTATTGCCTTCCTTCTGGGGGCACCTGACATCTGGGGCAAGAAAAACTGAAGAAAATGGCGTCGGCTGGTTCTTTTATACCCCTGTCGCACTGACGTCAGGGAAGAAGCGATGACAACCGACGCCGGACCTAGACTTTGGAATTCGGCCGACCGAGGACCCGCCTGACGGCAGGAAAACCACCATCTGTTATGACTGCAGCTGTATTAGCACTCGAACATCTACATTTATGGTAGGTACAAAACTGTACTTTCCTGACTCTCACAAGTTCCTCTTTAAAAATCCTACTGCGGATCCTAAGACCATTTCACAGGGACCCAAGGGCATTAAGGCTACTACTGCCAAAAATCTTACCCCCTCTGATAGAGATTCCAGGGCGCTGGATAGATGGGGTAAGAAGGTATACACTTCTGCAACCTTGAACTGGCCTTAAACTGCCAGTTTCATATGTTAAAGTATCAGCAGCATATTATTGGATTGCTTAAACAGAAAATGATGTTGATTCCTGACTGTGCTGAAAATAAAGATTTACAGGATTTAATACATTCTGCTGAACAAGTTGGGAAACCTACTTTGCAATGTGGTTTTGATTCACTAGAGGCATCTTGCAGGGCTGCTGTCACTGGGTCTGTACTTAGAAGGCTTGCTTGGCTTAAGGAGCAATCTTTGCCAGATCATGCTAAAACTAAATTGCTGGATGCTCCCTTAAACCAAGACCGCCTGTTTGGCAACAGAGCAGAAGTAGTACTTAAAAAGATGGAGGAAAAAACTAAATCTATGCAAGCTGTTAAAGATTTCCTGCAAGTACAGCCTCCCAGATTTAGTAGGCATTGGCCCTTTCCTGCAATTCCAGGCCTTCTCGGTCCAAATCCAGAACCAGCAGAACACCCAGGCTTCAGTCCCAAGGTACTCACAGGACTAAGCAGTGGGGGGCTTCCACTTCCAAAGCAGGGAGTGGTAAGACTCCCCCCTAGGGTAAACTGTTTCAATGACTTAACTTTAAATCTTCCAAGCCCTGCACAACTGACTGTTCCTTTAGGGGGAAAGATTGCCCTGCAGGCAAAAAATTGGGAACTCATTACCCAGGACAAATGAGTTTTTAGGTATAGTTTCCCAAGGATACAGATTCCACTTCCACTCCTTACCAACCACAAACGGTTGGCCAGATCTACCCCCAAATCAGTGGACAGAGGCTCAAAAGCAAATTCTCTCTCTCTTAAGCATCAGGTCTATTCAACCTGTTCCAGAAGAGGAAAGGGGACAAGGTTTCTACTCAGGACTTTTCCTGGTGCCCAGAAAAGACAACTCCTGGCGTCCTATCCTGGACCTCTCTATCCTAAACACATTTTTGGTGATCCCAAAATTCAAGATGCTAACTCTTCGCCAGCTGCTTCCTATGCCTAGACCAGGATGCCTGGTTGGCAACACTGGATTTTTAAAGGAAACCTACCTGCACATCCCAATAAGGGAATCTTGTAGAAGATAACTACACTTCAAAGCAGGCTACATGCATTATCAGTTCTCTGCACTGCCCTTTGGCTTATCTACTGCGGCCAGGGTATTCACAAAGTGCCTAGCTCCAGTCATTGCATTTTGCAGGGAAAGAAATATCAAAATATATACATACCTGGACGATTGTCTAATTCAGGCAGAAAGCCAGGACATACTATTGAATCATCTAGCGTTTGTACATAAATTGCTAACTTCTCTGGGGTAAACCATAAACGAAAAGAAATCACATCTTGTACCCTGCCAACAAATTGTTTTCCTGGGAGCAAGTTTGAACACAACTTCCCGGGTGGCTTTCCTCACGCCAGAGAAACAAGTTCATTTGACAGCCTTCTTCAAACTACTGGCCACAAAGACCCAGCTATCTGCAAGGAAAATACTGCAAGCCCTAGGGTTCATGGCCTCCTGCATTCTCCTAATTCCATGTGCAAGACTGCATATGAGGAAACTACAATGGTATCTAAAAAGCATATAGTGTCAACATTCTCAGGATGTAGAAGCAATAATTGCTATCATACCTTGTCTACAGACAAAGTTCCTTTGGTGGGCAGAGGCCTGCCACCAAAACAAGGGACTGCCATTCACTCTACCCCTTGCCGCCCAAACCCTAAGAACAGACGCATCAGACTATGCATGGGGGGCTCACTTGGCAGGCAAGTGCATTCAGGGCAAATGGAACCCAAGTCAAATGCACTTGCATATCAATCAAAAAGAAGTGTTAGCTGTACAGAATGCTCTGACAGCCTTCAAGGACCACACTCTTCCAGGACAATTAACGGTAAGGATGGACAAACATCACTGTTATGTGGTACATAAACAAGCAGGGGGAACCCACTCATACCCTCCTCTGCAGACTAGCCATGGCTCTGTGGAACACAACCTTGAGCTACCAAGTGCACCTACAGGCTCAATTCCTGCCCGGAAAGCTAAATACACTGGCAGACGAACTAAGCAGAAAACTAATGGACCCACACGAGTGGAAACTGGAACCGAAGATATTCAACATGTTGAGAAACAAATGGGGGAGCCCAGATATAGACCTGTTTGCCTCCCCCCAGAACTACCAATTGGAAAAATTCTGCACAAGGACTCCCCACAAACAAGCTTGGAATGTGGATGCCCTGTCCTTCACCTGGAAAAACCTATCAGTTTATGTCTTTCCTCCTATGCCTCTTCTCTCCAAAGTACTACTAAAGATCAAACAGGACAAACCAAGGACGATATTGATTGCACCAGACTGGCCACGCCAACACTGGTACCCCCTTTTGTGCATTGTGTCACTGATGGCACCATGACACCTGCCTCAGACCCCTGCCCTGCTGTCCCAGCAGGAGGGACAGATTTTGCACCCACAGCTTCAAACCCTGAACCTGGTAGCCTGGCTAATTACCTGATCTCTCTGTTACCATCCTTCAGTAAGCAAGCGTTGGATGTCATTCTGGAGGCAAGGAGGCCTAGTACTAGAAAATCTTATGCTGAAAAATGGAAAAGATTCTGTTCCTGGAACCAAACTCAGGGGGATCAGCACAGCAGCGCCCAATTTACCTCAGATTCTTCAATACTTAACTGAGATGCTTCACAAGGGCCTTTCCTTTTCCTCCATCAGAATTCATGCCTCAGCCATTCAGCTCATTACAACACAGAACCACCCCTCTTCTCTCATCCACTGCTGAAGCAGTTCCGCAGAGGGGCCACAAACGTAAGACCACCCAGGAGAGCCCCTACTCCAGCATGGGACCTTAACGTTGTATTGGAAAAACTCACTCTACCTCCTTTTGAGCCAGCTGCAAATGTAGAGTTGAAATTGCTTTCTTGGAAAACAACCTTCCTTTTAGCCATCACTTCAGCAAGAAGGGTGTCTAAATTACAGGCCCTCATGGCAGTGGAGCCTTTCTTCATTTTTCATGCGGACAGGGTGTCCCTCAGTACCAATCCCTCCTTCATGCCCAAGGTGGTATTCAGTGTATCCCTTAATCAGTCCATTCATTTGCCAACCTTCTTTTCTGTTCCACAGAACAAAGGAGAACGAATACTGCTCTCCTTAGATGTGCACAGACAACTTAGATTTTTTTTGGACAGGACTAAACCTCTCAGGAAATCTGAACAGCTGCTGGGTGCATTTGCTGCAGGGCCAAAGGGGAAGGCCATTTCAAAGCAAATCATTTCTAAATGGATAGGCCATTGCATTCATTTCTGCTAAAAGCACCATGGAAAACCTACCCCACAGGGAATAAGACCACATTCAACCAGGGCTGCAATCTACCTCTACAGCCTTTCTCAGAGGTGTCCCTACCAGGGACATCCTAGAAGCTGCTCTCTAGAGTTCTGTGCATACCTTCACCAAGCATTGCCATTTGCCAACTTTCTCTAAATCCAGAGCTGGCTTTGCCACTGCGGTCTTGCAGGGCCTTACAGCTGGTCCTAATGTTATCTAATTTCCTCCTCCCAGCCTTAGCTTCGGGAATCTACCCAAATGTGATGACTGCAACAATTAAACACAAAGAACATATTACAGTTGTGTACACTTACCATAAATGTAGATGTTCGAGTGTATTCACTGTTGCAGTCCTAGTTACCCTCCCTCCAGCCCTCTGACTTCTATTGGCTATACCTCTATTCTTGCTTACTATGCTTAAAGCTTTTTGGTGTATTTGCTTTTTTGTTGGAGGTGTAACCTTGTGTATATAATTGCTTCCCATTATGGGGACACCTGACATCTGGGGCAAGAAAAACTGGTGTAATGGCATTGGCTGCATGCTTTATACTCCTGACTACCTGATGCCATGGAAGATGAGACAGCAACCGACGCAGCACCCAAGACTTTGATAATCAGGCCGACTGAGGGCTACTGCAAGCAGATAACCCAAATGTGATGACTGCAACAGTGAATACACTCGAACATCTATTTTATTTTTTATTATTTATTTAACATTTGTTGACAGGGAAAGTCCGACTAGGTTCCACAGATCCTGTTTTCAGCGGAGGCCTGGGGAGAAATGCTCCAGAAGCATGTCTTTAGACATCTACATTTATGGTAAGTGTACACAACTGTACTTTCCAGCTATTTTGGATTTCTTGGCTCACATCTTTAGTAGTGGAGCTAGCTTCTCCATGGTCAAGGTGCAGTTGGCAGCCATCTCTAATTTTCATATTGGTGGAGATTCTTCCTCCTTGGCATCCACCAAAATATGTAAGGCCTTTTTGAGGGGCATCTTTCTTCTTTGGCCCCCAGTCAAGGATTCTACACCCCCATGGCACCTCACTTTTGTGTTACAAGCCCTGGTTTCTGCTCCTTTTGAACCAGTGACCACAGTTGATTTGCAATTTTAGTCTTGGAAGATGGCTGCTTTAGTGGCCATCACCCCTGCTAAGAGATTTTTGGAACTTCACACCTTATCCATAAATCCCCCCTTAAATGATTTTGCACAAAGATAGAGTCACTCTTCCCCCTAATCCCTCCTTTATGCAAAAGGTTGCTTCAGAGGCCAACATTAACCAAATGATTAATCTCCCTGTCTTTTTCCCCAATTTCCAAAATGGGAGAATACACATTTCATTTACTTGATGTTCACAGACGGTTTTTATTTGGATAGGACAAAGTCTTTCAGGAAAACAGACCAGCTTTTTGTTTCCTTTGCTACTTCCAGATGAGGTAGCCCTATCACAAAAGAGACCTTGGCTAATTGGGTCTCAAAGTGTATTGCATTGGCATATTCCAACACAGGAATTCCCCTTTCTAATCATGTCAAGGCCCACTCTACTCGATCTGTTTCTACCTCTGCAGCTTTCTGGTCCAGAGTGCCTGTTGATGACATTTGTTGTGCAGCTACGTGGGCGGTCCTCTCATACCTTCATATCCCCTTGCAAGTTGGATGTCTTATCCAGGAGTAGGGCCTTCTTTGGCTCTGCCATGCTTCGGAATATCTTTCCATGTGGCCACTCAGGGATTATATAGCTGGAGTCTCTGTCCTGCAGGTTGAAGACCAAATGAAAGAAACAACTTCAGATAAAAAAAGTTATGTTCTTACCATAATGTTCCATCTGAGTTGTTGCTTCATTTGTCTTCAACCTTTCCCACCCTCCTTCCCCCTTCCTCAAATCCTGGGAGGATCTGGCAGAAGTGTCTCAGGATGTTCATCATGTTTCACTGTTGCAGTCATGACTGTAGGGTTCTCCCCTGCCGGCAGGCAGTCCTCGGTCGGCCAGAATCCCAAAGTCTGGGTCCGGCGTCGGCTGTTCAGCCATGCTCCCTGACGTCAGAGCGCCAGGAGTACAAAGCTGACAGCCGACGCCATGTTCTCCAGTTTTTCTTGCCCCAGATGTCAGGAGTCCCAAAATGAATAAGGTCCCATACCCTTTGCAAATACACCTCAGAAGAATGGTGAAAAAAGGAACACACAAAAGTAAAAATAAGGGGGACAGGAGGGAGGGAAACCCAGACTGCAACAGTGAAGACACAAGAACATCTACATTTATGGTAAGTGTACACAACTGTACTATGTTCATCGTGTTTCACTGTCGCAGTCATGACTGTAGGGTAGAATCCCAAAGCAGAATGAAAGGGAGGTGGTCATAAAGAAGAAGGGGTGGCTAAAAGGCCCTGCAAGACTGCAGAAGAAAAGCCTGCCCTAGACTTAGAGTAGAGAGGTAGATTGTAGTGCTTTGAAAAAGTATGCACTGAACTCCAAGTTGCAGCTTCCAAAATGTCTTTGGTAGGAACTCCCCTGAGGAAGGCAGCGGAAGTGGCAGCAGCTCTGGTGGAATGAGTCCTTATACTCCCTGTGATTTGCTTTCCATGGTGTGAATAGCAAAATCTGATTCCATGAGCAATCCATTTAGAAATGGTCTGTTTTGAAATGGCTTTACCTTGGGAACTTGAAGCATAAGAAACAAACAATTGCTCTGATTTCCTGATGTCCTTGGTTCACAGGCCCTTTACAGGCCCTTATGGCAGTGGAACCTTTCATCATCTTTCATGCGGACAGGGTGTCCCTCAGAACTAATCCCTCCTTCATGCCCAAGGTGGTATCCAGTGTGGCTCTTAATCAGTCCATTCGTTTGCCTACCTTCTTTCCTAACCCACAGAACAAAGGGGAACGGATACTGCACTCTTTAGATGTGCACAGACAGCTTAGATTCTACTTGGACAGGACTAAACCTCAAAGGAAATCTGAACAACTGCTGGTGACATTTGCTGCAAGGACAGAGGGGAAAGCTATTTCAAAACAAACCATTTCAAAATGGATAGGCCACTGCATTAATTTCTGCTATAAGCACCATGGAAAACCTATCCCACAGGGCATCAGACCCCATTCAACCAGGGCTGCATCTTCCTCTAAAGCCTTTCTCAGGGGCGTCTGCTGTGGTGTAGTGGTACTTCATACAGACTGGTGAGTCCAAGGTCCTGGGTTTGAGACCGACAAGGTTTTTGGGTTGGGAGGGTGGCCTAATGGTTAAGGTGTTTGCCTTATAAACACAAGGTGCAGGGTTTGAATCTCACAAGGGATAATTGGCTAGGTTTAAAATGGCTCGCAAGGGCAGTTAGCCTAGTACTAATCTATGATCCTATGATCTATGATCCTATGGTCCCTGCTAGGGACATCCTTGAAGCTGCTACCTGGAGTTCTGTGCATACTTTCACCAAGCATTATCATTTGCCAATTTTCTCTAAATCCAGGGCTGGTTTTGCCACTGCAGTCTTGCAGGGCCTTATAGTTGGTCCTAATTCTATTTAAATTCCTCCTCCCAACCTTAGCTTTGGGAATCTACCCAAATGTATTGACTGCAACAGTGAAACAAGAAGAGCATAGTACAGTTGTGTACACTTACCATACATGTAGATGTTCGAGTATATTCACTGTTGCAGTCCTGGTTACCCTCCCTCCAGCCCCCTTTCTTCTTTTGGCTATACCTCTACTCTCACTTACTATGCTCTAAAAGCTTTTTGGTGTATTTGCTTTTTTGTTGGAGGTATGTCCTTGTATTTATAGATTTAATTACTTCCCATTAAGGGGGCACCTGACATCTGGGGCAAGAAAAACTGATGTAATGGCGTCGGCTGCATGTTTTATACCCCTGACGACCTGACGTCATGGAATAAGGGACAGCAACAAACGCAGGACCCAAGACTTTGTTAATCAGGCCGACTTAGGGCTACTGCAAGCAGATAACCCAAATGTAATGACTGCAACAGTGAATACACTCGAGCATCGACATTTATGGTAAGTGTACACAACTGTACTTTCTTTCTAATCTAGTTGGTGTGTTTTTGATATTGGATTTGTTGATATTTTCTGCATGTGTTTAAATCTTTTCTGTCTTAGGAAGTTAGAGTTTAATTCTTTCTGAAGTTTTGAATTGTTGTTTACTTCTCAAGATGTCGGATAAGAAGGGTACATCGAGGTTTGAATACTGTACCTTGTGTAATGGTAAACTACCTAATAGTGACTCTCACGATGATTGTGTTTATTGTTTGGGGTGCCTCACCTTTCGGTGCAGCCTCCCTGTGGGATTTGCCAAAGTTTCAGCCAACGTACTCTGAACGAGCGCAAGAATAAACTAATTTTGAAAGGACTACGTAAATCTCCCTTTTCAGAGGTCCTTTCTGCGATGGAGGTTGCAATCCCTCCTATGAAAGTTAAGAAAAGGCCCCATTCAGTTCCCTCTTCACTCTTTGGTAACCAGGGAAAGTCTGTGAAACCAAAAATTCACAAGTTATCCTCTGAGCATAAATCTGCCCCCTTGGTACCGTCCTCGTCTGCTCCGAGCACTTCAACTATTGCTATATCAATGCCAGCTTCATCGCCGTCTCCGATACTACCTCTGGCACCAACTATAGACCTCACCTGCTACGGCTTCAACACCTGTGGCCATTTCGGCACAGTGCACGCCTTCTATGCCTATCTCTGCAGTGATGATTGAACCTCCCGTTTCAGCTCCGAGTGTCCCTTCAGCACCGAGCTCTATTACAGCAACACTGAATTTGACCCCACTACTTCCTGTCTCTAAACTCGAGACATCAGTGCCAGTAGATCACGCACCACGGACCCGATACTCTCCATCCATAGACCCATTCTTAGGTCAAGTGCATAGCCCATTCTTAGATCGACCTGACTCCCCGTCCGGAGTATCCACTAGGTCCACCAGAAGCCTTTCAGAACTTGATGTGGTGCATCTTGTGCATCAGCTGTATGGCAGCCAGGGGGATACCCATGCCTTCCAAAACCCTCCTCCGCCAGGACTTGGGTTGATCTCTCAACGGACTCCATCCTATTCTCCTCCTTCGGCCATCCTGGATGTTCTTTGTGTTTCACTGTTGCAGTCATTACATTTGGGTAATCTGCTGGCAGGTTGCCCTCAGTCGGCCTGAATTCCAAAGTCTTGGGTCCTGCGTCGGTTGCTGTCTTCTCTTCCATGACGTCAGGTCATCAGGGGTATAAAACATGCATCCAACGCCATTTTCTTGCCGCACGGTGCCCGAACCAGAAGCATTTCGCAAGTGCCGGTCGGCCGACTACTGAAATATTCGCGTTTGAGTTTCAGAACCGAAGTCTTCCATAAAGCTAAGTACCCCATTGGGGAAACTTTTTTCTTGCCTTTTTACCGGTCAGAAAAAGTTAATAATTGCAATTACCTGTGGGAAGCAAATACCTCATAAGGATTTTCATTTATACTGTATTCCTTGCCTAGACCCTGATCACAATGTGTCTGGCTGTCGGTTTTGTGCTAGATTTAACCAACGTACTATTAAGCGTCTGTATATTTTTGCATCTAAGTATTTTGGAAACAGATTTAACTACCCAGAGATGTCGTCGGATAGCAATCCGTCTACCGGAGTACATAAAAAACACAAAGAAAAGGACAGAGAAAGACAGTCGAGATCCAAAACCGATGACGAAGCTTCTCCTAAGCCAGTCGTCGGTTCGCCGGTACTCGTGAGGCGCTTTCGCAGCCCCTGATACCCACCACCTTCGAGTCGCAGGCCTCTACTGACACCCATGTGGAGTCCAGCATTCCGCAAGATACTCAACATATTGGACCGACTGATGTATCTCCCTCGGATGGGTCTGGAGCTGCTGAGCAGGCACCGGCTTCTGAGGGTGTATTCAGACCTCAGCATTTTTATATTAAACCGACGAAAGCTGCAAAACCAAAGGCAAAGACACCTTCTAAAACTGAAAAACTGATGCCTGAGCCACGTGCACAGGCTTCTATGCCTAAAAAACAGATGATCAAAATGGCTGAAGACATTATTACCTTGATTAGGGGTACCCATCCCCCTCCAGATAAGAGGCCTAGGCAAGACATTGACTATGAATCTTCAGATCAGGTTTCTATTTCTTCTGATTCCTGTTCTGATCAGGAATTATCTTTACCTCCCTATGAGGATTCTGATGCTGAGGAGTCTATTCCATCTGCATCTCCTCTTGAGGATTATTCATTTGGAGAAACCTTGCATACTTTGAGGGAACATTTTCACTGGGAGAGTCAAGACTTCTCAGAATCAAAAAAGAGGCTCCTTCTCCCTCAGCACAAGCCTTTAGCCATTCCCCTGTGTTAGACATTGTGGATGATGTTTTTTCGGTGGCAAGCCTGACCCCTGACTCTTTACCTCTGGCTCCCAGTAAGCCTGACAGGTAGTACAGGGACCCTAACTCTCATCAATGTTTATTTAGAAACCCTCCTGCTGATCCTGAAACTATTTCACAGGGTCCAAAGGGAGTTAAGGCCTCAACAGCAAAAACCCTACCCTCTCCGACAGAGATTCAAGGGCGCTGGACAGATGGGGAAAAAAGGTTTATGCATCTGCAACCTTGGCATTCAGGGCTTAAACTGTCAATTTAATATGCTTAAGTATCAACAACATGTTATGGGATTACTGAAACAGAAAATGATGTTGATTTCAGAATGTGCAGAAAGTAAGGAATTGCAGGAATTATTGCATGCAGCTGAACAAGTTGGAAAGCATACTTTGCAATGTGGTTTTGATTCTTTAGAGGCCTCCTGCAGGGCCGCAGTTACTGGATCTGTGATTAGGAGGCATGCCTGGTTAAAGGAACAAAATTTGCCTGATCATGTTAAAGCTAATTTGCTAGATGCACCTTTACAGCATGATTCTCTGTTTGGTAGTAAGGCAGAAGAGGTTTTAAAGAAAATGGAAGACAAAGCTAAGTCTATGCAAACTGTTAAATATTTCTTACAAGTGCAGCCACCTAGATTCAGTAGACACTGGCCTACAAAAAATTGGTCCTTTCCTGTGTCAGACAGAGCTCAAAGGGGCAAATACAGATGCCCTAAGGGTTCCAGGTACCGGTCAAAGCAATGGGGCGCACCCACCTCCAAAACTGGAGGAGATAAAGCGCAAATCTACAGAAAGCAATCCCAATGACTTCCCTCTACCTACACCAAGCACTTATCTTTTGGCAGAACCCATAGATGGAAAATTAGCACTTTTTGCTCAGAATTGGCAGATGTTCATAGTGTTACCCTGCTGCAGTCATCACACTTGGGTTATCCTGCCGTCAGGCGGTCCCGCAGTTGGCCCGAATTCCAAAGTCTTGGTCCGGTGTCGGTTGCTGTCGCTTCTTCCCTGACGTCAGTGCGCCAGGGGTATATAAGAGGCATCTGACTCCATTTTCTTCAGTCTTTCTTGCCGTGCGGTGCCCGAAGCAGAAGCAGTTCGCAAGTGCCGGTCGGCCGACACCTGAGATTTTCGATTTGAATTTCAGTCCGAATTCTTCAGTAAAGCTAAGTACCCCATTGGGGAACATTTTCTTGCCTCAGTCCGATGTCAGAAAAAGTTAACAATTGCATTTCTTGTAGGAAGCAAATACCTCGTAAGGACTTCCATTCCCACTGTATTCCTTGCCTAGGCCCAGACCACGACGTCACAGGTTGTCGGTTTTGTGCTAGGTTTGATAAACGAACTATCAAACGCCGTTTTGACTTTGCACGGCATTACTTTGGTAGGAAATTTAATTATATCATGCCGTCGGAGCAGCCGACGACCGTCAGACATAAAAAAACGCAAGGATAAGGACAGGCAGCCTAGGAACAAGCCAGACTCTGAGGCCTCTGCTGAGCCTGTCGTCGGTTCTCCGGTTTTCAGTGAGGTGCCTATGCAGCCCCTGATGACCACAGAACTGGAACCCTAGACAGCTGCGGATTCCCAAGTGGAGCCTACTAGGCCGACACAGCCATCTTCCGACACCAGAGCAGAAGTAGACCCCGGTGCAGTGGAAACACCTTTGGTTGCAGAAGGTGTCTTCAGACCAACTACACTCACCATTAAATCTTATGCTAAGCTTAAAACTCCTTTAAAACCTAAGAAGACTGTACATCAGTCTACAGTTCAAGGCCCCATGCCTAAGAAACAAATGCTTAAGATGGCTGAAGATTTGATTACCCTAATCAGGGGTTCCCATCCCCCTCCTGATAAAAGACCAAGACAAGAGGAGGATTATGCTTCCTCTGACCAGGTTTCAATTTCCTCAGATTCTTCTGAGGAACAGGATTACACTTTTCCACCTTATGAAGACTCGGATGCTGAAGACTCTATTCCCTCAGCATCTCCCCCTGAAGACTACTCCTTTGGGGAAACTTTACATACCATGAGGGAACATTTCCACTGGGAAGGCCAGGACTACTCTGATTCTGAGAAAAGGCTCCGAGAGTTCCTTTTACTACCCCAGCACAGACCTCTTGCTAGCCCTCCAGTTTTAGATATTGTGGATGATGTTTACTTGGAGTCTAGTTTAAATCCAGACTCTCTACCTCCTGCCCCAGCCAGATACTACAGAGTACCTGACTCACACAAATTCCTTTATAAAAGCCCTGTGGCTGACCCAGAAACAATTTCCCAGGGTCCTAAGGGAGCTAAAGCTTCTATGGCTAAAAATCCTGGGCCCTCTGAAAGGGATTCCAGAGCCCTAGATAGCTGGGGAAAGAAAATATACACCTCAGCAACTCTGGCTATGATAGCATTAAATTGTCAGTTTCACATGTTGAAATATCCGCAATTCCTAATGTCTCAATTAAAACAAAAAATGAGCACACATACTGAACAGTCTGAATTCAAGGAAATGCAGGATCTGTTGCATGCAGCTGAACAGGTGGGCAAACATACTTTACAATGCGGATTTGATTCGTTGGAAGCTTCCTGTAGAGCAGCTGTTACTGGCTCTGTCATACGTAGACATGCTTGGTTAAAAGAACAAACCCTTCCTGATCATGTTAAAGCAAAATTATTGGATGCACCTTTACAGCAGGATGTATTGTTTGGTGTCAAAGCAGAAGAGGTTTTAAAGAAAATGGAGGATAAGGCAAAGTCTATGCAGACGGTCAAGGGTTTTTTGCAGGTACAACCCCCTCGTTTCAACATTTATTGGCCAACAAAAAACTGGTCCTTTCCAGCTTCTGACAGATCACAGAGGGGCAAATACAGACACCCAAGGGGCAGAGGTCAGTCACAAGGCCCTTACAAACCTCGCCAATGGGGTACTGCTACCAAGAAAGGAGGAGAAGACAGGCCCCAAGCTAGCAGAAGACAAACACAATGGCTCTATCCTCAGACTACCAAGCAAATCTCTCCTGGCAGCTCCCTTGGGAGGAAAATTAGCATTTTTTGCAGACAGCTGGCACATCATCACAAAAGACAAATGGGTCCTAAACATTGTCTCTCAAGGATACAGATTCCACTTTCATACCTTACCAAGGATAAAAGGAATGCCAAACCTGCCACCAAATCAATGGGCAGAGGCACAAAAACAAATTACAGCTCTCATGGACATGAGAGCCATTTAACAGGTACCTACACAGGAGCAAGGACAAGGATTTTACTCAAGACTCTTTCTAGTCCCAAGAAAGGACAAAGCATGGAGACCCATTCTGGATCTTTCAATTCTGAACACCTATCTGCAAGTACCAAAATTCAGGATGCTAACACTACAGCAGCTTCTTCCCATGCTGGGCAAGAATGCTTGGCTAGTAACGCTGGACCTCAAGGAGGCATACCTGCATGTCCCTATCAGACAAAATTACAGAAGATACCTCCGCTTCATTGCAGGTTCAACGCATTATCAATTCTCTGCACTGCCCTTTGGCTTATCTACTGCGCCCAGGGTCTTCACAAAATGCCTGGCACCAGTAATTGCATACTGCAGACAAAGAGGAATTCAAATATGCCCATACCTGGACTACTGCCTTATTCAAGCAGAAAGCAAGGACATTCTTTTAAAGCATCTGACATTTGTCAAACACCTTCTAAGTTGCCTAGGGTACACAGTAAACAAAAAGAAATCAAAACTAGTGCCCTCATAAAACATAATATTCCTGGGTGCCAGCTTGAATGCAATGGCCCAGATGGCTTATCTCACGCCAGACAAGCAGCAACATCTGACTCAATATTTCAAAATAATGGCAACAAAGACCCAACTCCCTGCAAGAAAAATTCTGCAGGCCTTGGGATTCATGGCATCTTGCATACTACTAATACCATTTGCAAAACTGCATATGAGGAAATTACAATGGTACCTGAAAAGCGTATGGACTCAGCACATCCACAGCTTGGAAACAATGATACCACTCATTCCCTGCCTTCAACAGGAGTTTCTATGGTATGTCACCTCAACAAGGGTCAGCCTTTCACCTTACCCACAGCCAGGCAAACTATGACAACAGATGCATCCATCGGACTATGCCTGGGGAGCACACATGGCAGGACAGTGCATTCAGGGCAAATGGACTACAGATCAGAGGCATCTGCATATCAATCAAAAAGAAATGCTAGCAGTACAGAATGCCCTAACGGCTTTCAAGGACCTTTTACACCCAGGACAACTAATAACAAAGACGGACAATACCACAGTAATGTGGTGCATAAACAAGCAAGAGGGCACACATTCCTACCCTCTATGCAGACAAGCAATGACCTTGTGGAACTCTGCACTGTCTTACCAGGTTCAATTACAAGCACAATTCCTGCCAGGAAAGAAAAACACATTGGCAGACGACCTTAGCAGAAACATTGTGGATCCACACGAGTGGAAACTAGATCCACAAGTATTTGCAATGATAGCTCAAAAATGGGGACGCCCAGACATAGATCTGTTTGCAAGCCCCCACAACTACCAACTTCAAAAATTTTGCACAAGGACATTCCATCCACAAGCTTGGAAAGTGGACGCCCTCTCATTCAGTTGGAAAACATTAACAGTGTATGCCTTTCCTCCACTGCCTCTTCTAGCAAAGGTACTGCTGAAAGTCAGATTAGAGAGGCCACAAATGATTCTCGTTGCACCAGACTGGCCACGCCAGCATTGGTATCCAATTCTAAGGAACATGGCCCACGGTCCACTATGGATTTTAACACAAATTCCTCACCTGCTCACCCAGCGAGACAATCAGATTCTACACAGCCAGCTCAAGACTTTAAACCTGGCTGCATGGCAAATTACCTAAACAACCAGCCAACACCTCTATCCAAAGCTGTTATGGATGTCATTCTGGAGGCCACGAGGCCCAACACTAGGAAAACCTATTCAGACAAATGGAAAAGATTTTGCGCCTGGAACCAGGCTAAAGGCCAAAATCCCCTTGATCCAAACATTCCTCAGATTCTACAATATTTAACTGAGATGTTGCACAAAGGACTTTCCTTTTCATCTATTAAGATCCACGCCTCAGCAATTTCAGCTCATTACAACACGGATCCTCCTTTATTCTCACATCCACTCCTAAGACAGTACCTCAGAGGGGCTAAGAACATAAGACCACCAAGGAGAGCACCAACACCTACTTGGGATCTCAACTTTGTTCTGGAAAAGCTTACACTGCCGCCCTTTGAACCAGCTTTTTCAGCTGATTTAAAATTTCTTACATGGAAAACTGCCCTGCTACTAGCAATAACCTCAGCTAGAAGAGTCTCAGAGCTACAGGCACTAATGGCAGTGGAGCCTTTCCTCATTTTTCATCAAGACAGAGTCTCTCTACGAACTAACCCTTCCTTTATGCCAAAGGTGGTATCCAGTGTGGCCCTAAACCAAACCATTCATTTGCCCACCTTTTTCCCAAATCCCCAGAACAAAGGAGAAAGACTCCTGCACTCTTTGGACATTCACAAGCAATTACGTTACTACTTGCATAAAACTAAGGCTTTCAGAAAAACTGACCAGCTCTTTGTAGCCTATGCTGCAAGATCACAAGGAAAAGCTATCTCAAAACTGACCATTTCTAAATGGATAGGACATTGCGTACGTTTCTGCTACACGCATCATGGGAAACCGGTACCTGCTAACATTAGGTCCCACTCCACCAGGGCTACAGCTACATCAGCAGCCTTTCTCAGGGGAGTGCCAACCAAGGATATTCTGGAAGCTGCAACTTGGAGTTCAGTGCACACCTTCACCAAACACTATCACTTACCTCTATATTCTAAGACTAGAGCTGGTTTTGCCACTGCAGTTTTGCATGGCCTACTAGCTTCTTCTAACCCTGTTTAACTCCACCTTCCATCCTTAGCTTTGGGATTCAACCCAAGTGTGATGACTGCAGCAGGGTAACACGATGAACATAGTACAGTTTTGTACCTACCATAAATGTAGATGTTTGAGTGTTCACTCTGCTGCAGTCCAGGTTACCCTCCCTCCATCCCCTCTGAACTAGCTGAACTTATCTATACCACTCTATCCTATACTACCTCTGTGGTGTATTTGCTTGTGCCTAAAGGTATTGTTTTATTTTTATCTAGCTATATATGTATATATATATATCTATATATATATATATATATATGTATATATATATATATCTATTATATATCTATTATATATCTATATATATATATATATATATATATATATATATATATATATATATATATATATATATATATATATATATATAGCCTACCTATTGGGGGCACCTGACCTCTGGGGCAAGAAAAACTGAAGAAAATGTCGTCGGATGCCTCTTATATACCCCTGGTGCATTGACGTCAGGGAAGAAGCAACAGCAACCAATGCCGGACCAAGACTTTGGAATTCGGGCCGACTGCGGGGACCGCCTGATGGCAGGATAACCCAAGTGTGATGACTGCAGCAGGGTGAACACTCGAACATCTACATTTATGGTAGGTACAAAACTGTACTTTAATAACCCAGGACAAATGGGTACTGAACATCATATCATAAGGGTACAGATTCCATTTCCACACTCTGCCAATGACAAGTGGTTGGCCAGACCTGCCAAAAAAACAATGGGCAGAGGCTCAGAAACAGGTTACGTCCCTCATGGATACGGGGGCCATTCAGGCAGTACCAGAACAGGAAAAAGGGCAAGGGTTTTACTTAAGACTGTTCTTGGTACCCAGAAAGGACAAGGCCTGGCAGCCAATACTGGATTTATCGATTTTGAACACATACCTGGACATTCCAAAATTCAAAATGCTCACTTTGCATCAGCTTCTGCCCTTTCTGGGCAAGAATGCTTGGCTGGTGACTTTAGACTTAAAAGAGGCATACCTGCATGTCCCAATAAGACAGTCGTGCAGAAGATACCTCAGATTCAAGGCTGGTTTAATGCATTCCCAATTCTCTGCACTGCCCTTTGGCTTATCTACTGCGCCCAGGGTCTTTACAAAGTGCCTGGCACTAGTAATTGCATTTTGCAGACAAAGAAGTATTCAAATATGTCCTTACTTGGATGACAGTCTCATTCAAGCAGAGAACAAGGACACTCTTCTACGACACCTGGCGTTTGTGAAAAGGCTTCTAGCATGCCTAGGGTACACAATAAATGAAAAGAAATCACAACTGGTACCCTCTCAAAAGATAGCATTCCTGGGTGCAAGCTTGCATACAACTGCCCAGATGGCTTACCTCACGCCAGACAAACAAAGGCAACTGACTACTTACTTCAAACTGATGACAACAAAAATCCAGTCTTCTGCAAGACGAATTCTGCAGGCTCTGGGCTTCATGGCATCCTGCATCCTACTAATTCCATATGCAAGACTGCATATGAGGAAACTTCAGTGGTGCCTAAAAAGTTTATGGAGTCAACATTCACACAGTCTGGAAACAATGAATGTCCTTCATGGATGCATCTGCAGTCATAACAACTGGGTTGTCCTGTCGTCAGGCAGCCCTTCAGTCGGCCGGATTCCAAAGTCCGGGTCCGGCTTCGGCTGATGTCGCACTTCACCCGACGTCATCTCTGTTGGTCTTCGGGTATAATGGCATCAGCCGACGCCATTTTCTTCAGTCTTTCTTGCCGCGTGGCGCCCGAAGCAGAAGCTGTTCGCAAGTGCCGGTCGGTCGGATCCAGAGATTACTTCTACCGAATACTACTTCGAAGACTTCTAAAGCTAAGTACCCCGTTGGGGACTCTTTCTTGCCTCAGCCGATGTCAGAAAAAGTTAATAATTGTTTAACCTGTGGGAAACAAATACCTCATAAAGATTTCCACTCTTATTGTCTGCCTTGTTTAGGCCCAGCCCACGACGTAGCAGCCTGTTCGCCTGTGCTTCTTTCAACCGACGAACGCTTAGGCGCCGGTCGGAGTTTGCTGAACAGTTTTTCGGTTCTGTTTTTGCGTACATTATGCCGTCGGATCCTCCGACTACCCAATCTGCCAAAAAACGCAAAGATAAAGACCGACACTCGGTCCGCGTTTCGCCGAAACCATGGTTAAGCAAACGCATGAGTGTCTCGGTTTCGGCCGAAACCGAGAAAACTGATCAAAGTACAGCTGAAACTATCTCTACAACTGAGGCCCCTGCTACCACTCTTGAATCGGCCTCAGAAATTTTATCCACTACGGTGGTTACCACTGACTTATCAGACACCATTCCCTTGGATGTCTCTACCCCAGCACGTGGTGCTGCTAGGCCTCCAGCAGCCATGTCCATTAAGGCCTTCGCCAGGGCTAAAGCAGCCAAGACTACTAAAACAGTGCCTGTTAAACCCCCTACAACCAGGCCCTCCTCTAGTTCTCAAATGCTTACTCTGGCAGAAGATTTAATTTCATTAATTAGAGGATCTCAATCTCACCCAGACAGGGCCTCTCAGCCCCCAGAGAAGAGACCTAGGGCAGAGCCCCCTGAGCCAGTGTCATCTGATGATTCTGCCGATGAATCAGACATAACTGACCAGCCAGAGGCTCCTTTCTCCAATTTTGAAGACTCTGATGCTGAAGAATCCATTCCAGCTGCTTCCCACCAGAAGAATTCTCCTTTGGCGAAACCTTACATGCCATGCAGAGCAGTTCCAATGGCAGCAACAGGATTTTTCAGACTCCAGAAAAGACTTAGGACCTTTCTGCACCTTCCACAACACAGGCCCTTAGCTATACCTCCTGTTCTCTCTGTGGTGGATGGTGCTTTCAATGATGTCTGCTCCGCACCAGATTCTTTACCTCCAGCCCCTGCCAAACCAGACAGATTTTACAGGGTGCCAGACACTCATCACCACCTTTACAAGGCCCCACTTGCAGACCCCATAACTACATCCCAGGATCCCAAGGCAGTAGCGACCATAGCTAAAAACCCTATTCCTTCTGAAAGGGAAGCAAGGTCATTAGACAGATGGGGCAAAAAGGTCTACACTTCAGCTACTCTCTCAGCTAGAGCTTTAAACTGTCAGTTTCACATGATACAATACCAAGAGTTTATGCTTGATCAGTTAACTGAAAAACTAA
Organism: Protopterus annectens; assembly: GCF_019279795.1. Lineage (NCBI taxonomy): Eukaryota > Metazoa > Chordata > Ceratodontiformes > Protopteridae > Protopterus > Protopterus annectens. The sequence continues at coordinate 448,666,408 of NC_056727.1, forward strand.
CCACTGATGAATCTCTTGATAAGAAATATGTATTAGAAATGGTAAATAACATACAACAGGTTAGTAACCATTCCTTAAAATGTGGCTATGATGCACTGGAGGCTTCATTTAGATCAGCCATGACTGGCACAGTGATAAGAAGGCATGCATGGCTAAAGGAGCAAGCTTTACCGGATCATGTTAAAGCAAAGTTACTAGATGCTCCTATGGATAAGACAAGTTTGTTTGGTACACCTGCCCAGCAGGTTATGAAGAAAATGGAAGAAAAGGCAAAATCTGTTCAAACGGTTAAAGATTTCCTGCAGGTTCAACCCCAAGGTTTAGCAGGAACTGGCCTGCCAAAATTGGTCCTTTCCTGACTCCACAAGATCTCAAAGGGGCAGGAATAGACGCTCCAGAGGCAGAAACCAATCCAGAGGAGGTGCCTACAGAGGACGACAGTGGCAAGGTAACAACAGAGGCACAGACACAACCACTGCCACTACATCAACACAACCACAGTGACTTAATCCTAAATCCGCCTACCAGGGAACAAATAGCAGCTCCTCTAGGCGGAAAGTTAACCTTATTTTCAAAGAACTGGCACTATATAACAAAGGACAAGTGGATTTTACAAACCATAGATCAAGGTTACCGGTTCCACTTCCACACTTTACCAGTCAAAAGAGGAATGCCAAATCTACCTCCAAATCAAAAAACAGAGGCTCTACAACAGATAATGCAGTTAGCAAACATGAGAGCTTTGGAAAGAGTGCCAACAGCAGAGCAAGGAAAGGGGTTCTACTCCAGACTATTCCTAGTTCCAAGAAAGGAAAAAAGTTGGAGACCAATTCTCGACCTGTCCGCCTTAAATACATACATCATTGTCCCAAAATTCAAAATGCTGACCCTACAGCAACTTCTTCCCATGCTGGGCAAGGAGTGTTGGCTGGTAACTCTAGATCTCAAGGAGGCATACCTGCACGCCCCCATTCGACCAATCTGCAGAAGATACCTCAGATTTCTTGCAGGATCAGAGCACTATCAATGCTCAGCATTGCCCTTTCGCTTATCTACTGCAGCCAGAGTATTCACAAAATGCCTGGCATCAGTAATCGCCCATTGCAGACTACAGGGAATTCAAATTTACCCATACCTGGACGACTGCCTGCTACAAGGGGACAACAAAAGCAAGCTGACAACAGATTTACAAAGGGTCATTTACTTGCTACAAACACTGGGATACACAGTCAATTTACAAAAGTCAAGGCTGATACCATCCCAAACAAGAACATTCTTGGGCGCGGAATTGGACACAGTAAAACAAATGGCATTCCTAACTACAGAAAAACAAAAAGAACTCCCTCTTTACTTCTTGGGACTAACAAAGCTGAACAAGTTAACAGCAAGAAAAGTACTGCAGGCCTTGGGCTTCATGGCATCATGCATAATCTTGGTCCCACTTGCCAGACTACATATGAGAAAACTACAGTGGTACCTAAAGAATTTATGGTCCCAACACAGACACAGCCTAGAAACAGAAATCCCACTAATTCCATGCTTAAAACAGGAGTTCCTATGGTGGGCTCAGGCATGCCAGTCAAACCCAGGCCTACCCTTTCGCAGATGTCAAGCAAGCCAGACCATCACAACAGACGCTTCAGACCTAGGATGGGGGGCCCACATGCTGGACAAATGCGTGCAAGGATTGTGGACACAGGATCAACTTCACCTGCACATCAACCTAAAAGAAATGCTGGCAGTAAAACTGGCAATCCAAAAGTTCAGACCATTTCTCAAAGAGGGCCAGTTAATGATAAGGACAGACAACACCACAGTCATGTGGTACATCAACAAACAGGGAGGCACTCATTCATACCCCCTATGCAGAATGACTTTGGAGCTGTGGGCCCTGGCACTCAGCTACAACATCCAGTTACAGGCAATATTTGTACCGGGAAAAGAAAATACTCTAGCAGACGTATTAAGCAGAACCACATCGAATGCCCACGAATGGAAACTGCACCCGGACATCTTCAAGACCATCTCAAAGAAATGGGGAATGCCTCAGATAGATCTCTTCGCATCACCTCTCAATCACCAGCTCAAAAAATTCTGCACAAGGACATTCCACCCACTAGCATGGAAAGTGGATTCGCTCTCCTTCAGCTGGAAAGGCCTAACAGCATATGCATTCCCACCTCTTCCCTTGATACACAAAGTATTACTAAAAATCAAGGAAGAACGTCCAAGGATAATCCTGATAGCTCCAAACTGGCCAAGACAACACTGGTACCCACTGCTGAGGGGCATGTCTCGGAACAGTATGTGGCCAATACCCCTGATGCCTTTGTTAACTCAGAACAACTACAGCATCATACATCCAAACCTAAAAACGTTGCAACTGACTGCATGGAACATCACATAGCAGCAGCTAATCCAGAACTTTCCCAAAGAGTTAAAGACATTATTCTTGAAGCACGCAGACCTTCAACAAGAAGGAACTATGCTGGAAAATGGAAAAGGTTTGTCATTTGGAGTACTGAAAGAGGAAAAGATGTGTCAAACATAGATATGCCTAACATTCTGGAGTATCTGGCCGAACTTCTTCATTCAGGCCTGTCCTACTCCTCCATCAAGATACATGCATCAGCTATTTCAGCAGAATACAGCTTTGATCCACCTGTTTATTCGCACCCTTTGCTCAGGCAGTTCCTCAGAGGAATCAAGAATGTAAAACCTCCAAGGAAACCACCTTTACCAGCTTGGGACTTAAACTTTGTGCTGGAAAAGTTGACACTATCACCCTTTGAACCAGCAGCAACAGCAGACCTACAACACCTGTCATGGAAAACTGCTTTCCTACTGGCAATTACTTCAGCAAGGAGGGTTTCAGAACTACAGGCCTTAATGGCAGTGCAACCCTTCCTAATCTTCCACCAAGATAGAGTGTCCATGAGGACTAATCCTACATTTATGCCTAAGGTGGTATCCAGAGTGTCTTTAAACCAGGCAATCCACCTACCTACCTTCTTTCCCAACCCACAAAATAGAGGGAAAGAATACTGCATACCTTGGATGTACATAGACAGCTACGCTACTACTTGGACAGAACAAAAAATAGCAGAAAGACTGACCAACTTTTTGTAGCCTATGCAACAGGAAGGGAAGGAAAAGCTATTTCCAAACAGACAATCTCCAAATGGATAGGAAATTGCATACGATTCTGTTACTCCTTCCATGGAAAACCAATTCCACAGAACATAAGACCTCATTCTACAAGGGCAACAGCCACTACCACAGCCTTCTTACGAGGAGTGGCAACCAAAGACATTATTGAGGCGGCTACTTGGACCTCCATGCATACATTTGCCAAGCATTATAATTTGCCTCTATATTCCAGATCCCGAGCAGGGTTTGCCACTGCTGTACTGCAAGGGATCCTAAACACACCATAATCTAGTTTTATCCTCCTCCCCTAGTTGGCTATGGTATTCTACCCAGTTGTTATGACTGCAGATGCATCCATGAAGGACATAGTACAGTTTTGTACCTACCATAAATGTAGATGTCCGAACTGGATAGCATCTGCAGTCAGGATTACTCTCCTCCTTCCCCTCTGTGGTACTCCTAGGGTGTTTTACCCTCCTAATAGCTAGCTGGTGGGGGGGGAGTCTTTTATGGTGTATTTGTTTGTATATATGTACATACATGCTTATTTTTGTGTTTACCTCTATCTTTTTGGAAACATTGGCATCTATCCAAATTTTAGCCTCCAAGAGGGCTACTGGCATCTGGGGCAAGAAACACTGAAGAAAATGGCGTCGGCTGATGCCTTTATACCCGAAGACCAACAGAGATGACGTCGGGTGAAGTGCGACATCAGCCGAAGCCGGACCCGGACTTTGGAATCCGGCCGACTGAAGGGCTGCCTGACGACAGGACAACCCAGTTGTTATGACTGCAGATGCTATCCAGTTCGGACATCTACATTTATGGTAGGTACAAAACTGTACTTTCCTCTCATCCCCTGCCTGCAACAGGAGTTTCTATGGTGGGCAAAGGCCTGTCACCAAAACATGGGACGGCCCTTCAGTCTACCCCCTGTCAGCCAGACCTTAACAACAGACGCATCAGATTATGCCTGGGGGGGCCCACATGGCAGGAAGATGCATTCAGGGCATATGGGCACCAAATCAAATGCATCTACATATTAACCAGAAAGAGATGCTAGCTGTTCAAAATGCCCTAATAGCCTTCAAGGACTTACTTCAGCCAGGACAACTTCTGATAAAGATGGACAACACCACAGTCATGTGGTGTATAAACAAGCAAGGGGGCACACACTCATACCCCCTTTGCAGATTAACCCTGGCACTGTGAGACACAGCTTTGACCTACCAAATAAATCTTCAAGCTCAATTCCTGCCAGGAACACAGAACACTCTGGCAGACGACGTAAGCAGAAACCTTATGGATGTTCATCGTGTTTCACTGTTGCAGTCATCACTGTAGGGTTTTTCCTGCCAGCAGGCAGTCCTCAGTTGGCCAGAATCCCAAAGTTTGGGTCTGGCGTCGGCTGTTCAGTCATGCTCCCTGACATCAGAGCGCTAGGAGTACAAAGCTGCCAGCCAATGCCATGTTCTCCAGTCTTTCTTGCCGTGCGGTGAAAGCAGTTCCCAAGTGCCGGTCGGCTGACTCCTGATATTTTTTCGTGCTTCAGTCCGAAGACTTACTTCTTCTTCTCAAAGCTAAGTACCCCGTTGGGGAAACTTTTTTCTTGCTCCAGTCCGATGTCAGAAAAAGTTAATAATTGCATTTCTTGTGGGAAGCAAATACCTCATAAGGATTTCCATTCTTACTGTATTCCTTGTTTAGGCCCTGACCACGACGTAGCTAGTTGTCGGTTTTGTGCTAGATTTAACCAACGTACGATTAAGCGCAGGTACGATTTTGCTTTTCACTACTTTGGCAGGCGATTTAATTATAAAATGTCGTCGGACACGCTTCTGACTACCGGAGTTCACAAACGACACAAGGATAAGGACAGGCCTCCGAGGTCCAAATCAGACGTTTTACAAGCAGAGCCAGCTACAGGTTTGGCCGTCATCAGTGAGGCACTTTCGCAGCCCCTGTCATCGGCCATTTCAGAACCGATTGCTGAAACGGACTCCCACGAGGAGCCAACTAGGCCTTTGAGCACTCCAGCTGCTGGACCTTCGGGCAATGCTCCCTCGGATGGGTCTGGAGCCGCTGTGCAGGTACCGGCTTCCGAGGGGGTTTTCAGGCCTACACAGCTTCTGATAAAGGCAAAGCCAAAGACAAAGGCAAAGACTCCTTCTAAATCTAAGACACCAGCCAAGGCCTCTTCTGATCCGGGACCCAAATCTCAGAAACAGCTACTTAAAATGGCGGAGGACTTACTAACCACAATTAGGGGTTCACATCCCCCTCCAGACAAAAGGCCAAGGCAAGAATTGGATTATGAATCTTCTGATCAGGCATCTATTTCTTCAGTGTCTTCCTCTGAACAGGAATATACTTTCCCTCCTTATGAGGATTCTGATGCTGAGGAATCCATTCCATCAGCTTCTCCCCCTGAGGATTTTTCTTTTGGGGAAACTTTACATGACATGAGGGAACATTTTCACTGGGAAGGACAGGAGTACTCGGAATCTAAGAGAAGGCTCAGGGATTTCCTTCTTCTTCCCCAACATAGACCCCTGGCTATTCCTCCTATTTTGGATATTGTGGATGATGCCTTTTCTGAGGCTAATTTAACTTCTGACTCCTTTCCTCCAGCCCCTGCTAAGCCCGACAGATATTACAGGGTCCTTGACTCCCACCAGTTCCTTTACAAAAATCCTACTGCTGATCCAGAAACCATTTCTCAGGGTCCTAAGGGGGTTAAGACCGCTTCTGCTAAAAACCCTATTCTGACAGATAAGGATTTCAGAGCTTTGGAGAGATGGGGCAAAAAAGTGTACACTTCTACTACTTTATCTATTAGGGCTTTAAATTGTCAATTTCATATGCTAAAATATCAGCAATTTCTACTGTCTGTTATGAAACAAAAACTGGATACCATTACTGCATGTGCAGATAATAAGGAATTACATGATTTGATGCATGCCACTGAACAAGTGGGGAAGCATGGTTTACACTGTGGTTTTGATGCCTTGGAGGCTTCTTGCAGGGCGGCTGCCTCTGGCACAGTCATTAGAAGGCATGCTTGGTTAAAAGAACAAAACTTACCTGATCAAGTGAAAGCAAAGTTACTGGATGCTCCTGTTCAGCATAATGTTTTGTTTGGGTCTAAGGCTGAAGAGGTGATAAAGAAAATGGAGGATAAGGCAAAATCCATGCAAATGGTTAAGGATTTCTTACAAGTTCAGCCCCCAAGATTTAGCAGAAATTGGCCAACTAAAAATTGGTCCTTTCCCAGCTCAGACAGGCCTCAGAGGGGTAGATATAGGCGCTCCAGAGGGAGGGCCTAAGCACAGACCTCTTACAGACCTAGACAGTGGAGTGCTTCCACCCCCAGGGGTGGAGAGGACAGACCTCAATCTTATAGAAAACAGGCTCAATGACTCCCCCTGCATGAACTTCTCTCCTGGAAGCCCCTCTAGGAGGAAAACTCTCTCTTTTTCAACAAAATTGGACTTACATAACCCAAGACAAGTGGGTTCTGGATGTAGTTTCAAGAGGTTACAAATTCCACTTTCATACCTTGCCAAGACCAAATGGATGGCCAGACCTACCAAAACACCAATGGGCAGAGGCATTAAACCAGGTGGGATCCCTCATGGCTATGAGGGCCATAGAACTGGTTCCACAATCAAAGACGGGGCAAGGCTTCTACTCCAGGCTCTTCCTAGTTCCCAGAAAGCAAAATTCATGGAGACCCATCCTGGATCTCTCAGTCTTAAACACTTTCCTGGAGATACCAAAGTTCAAGATGCTTACTCTGCAACAGCTCCTACCAATGTTGAGCAAAAATGCATGGATGGTGACATTGGATTTAAAGGAGGCTTACCTACACATCCCTATCAGACAGGAGTGCAGAAAATACCTCCGGTTCAAGGCCGGCTTGAAACATTACCAATTCTCTGCGCTGCCCTTTGGCTTGTCTACTGCGCCCAGGGTCTTCACCAAGTGCCTGGCACCAGTAGTAGCTTATTGCAGACTCAAGGGAATTCAAATTTACCCTTATCTGGACGACTGCCTTATTCAAGCGGACAGCAAGGATGTCTTACTCCATCACCTGGAATTTGTTCAAAATCTACTCAAGTACCTGGGATTCACTGTGAACATAAAAAAGTCAAATTTGACACCCACACAACAGATAACCTTTCTGGGTGCTCTTCTAAACACAGCAAACCAGATGGCATTCCTGACATCCGAAAAACAACAGCAACTGGCTTCAACTTTCAAAACCTTGGCGTCAACAGCTAACTGCAAGGAAATTCCTGCAGGCTTTGGGTTACATGGCCTCCTGCATCCTTCTCATACCAAATGCAAGACTACATATGAAAAAAATACAATGGTACCTAAAAAGTGTATGGTCACAGCATTGCCACAGTCTAGACACACAGATTGCTGTCTTGCCTTGCCTACAAAAGGAATTCCATTGGTGGACCATGGCATGTCTTCACAACAAAGGGAAAGCCTTCAGTCTGCCTCCAGCCAGCCAAGTGTTAACCACGGATGCCTCGGATTACGCATGGGGAGCCCACTTGCAGGGAAAAGGTCTGCAAGGTTTATGGACAGAGGATCAGAAGCACCTACATATCAATTTAAAAGAGATGTTAGCTGTACAGAATGCCCTCTTGGCTTTCAGGGATCTCCTACAACCAGGACAACTACTGATACGGACAGACAACACCACAGTTATGTGGTACATAAACAAGCAAGGGGGTTCACACTCCTACCCCCTTTGCAGACTAGCCATGACTCTATGGAACACAGCTCTAGCTTGCAAAGTGGATCTACAAGCTCAGTTCCTGCCAGGAAAACAAAATATTCTGGCAGGCAGCCTGAACAGGAACCTGTCAGACCCACACGAGTGGATGCTAGACACCCAAATATTCAAGATGATTACAGAAGCCTGGGGCTGCCCAGACATAGATCTTTTTGCATCCCCCCTCAACCACCAGTTACAGATTTTTTGCACAAGAACATTTCACAAGCTAGCATGGAAAGTGAATGCACTATCATTCAGTTGGAGAAACCTCTCTGGGTATGCCTTTCCACCACTACCTCTTCTTCCACGGGTGTTACTAAAGATCAAGCAGGACAAGCCCAAGATGATGATTTTACTGGCCCCAAATTGGCCTTGTCAGTTTTGGTACTCAACACTGATGAATATATCCCAGGAGCCTCCTTGGATTTTACCTCCGATTCCAAATCTTTTGTCCCAAAACCAGGGCCAGGTTCTGCACTCTCATGTCAAAACTCTCAGCCTAGCAGTCTGGCGAATTCAGGGTCTATGATTAATCCTTTCCTTCCCAAACAGGTCATGGATGTCATCTTAGAAGCCACACGGCCTAGCACTAGAAAATCTTATGCAGGTAAATGGAAGAGATTTTGCACCTGGATGCATGCTCAGGATTCGCATCCTCTCATTCCTAATATCCCACTAATTTTACTTTACCTGACAGACATGCTACATAAGGGTTTATCCTCCTCCTCCATAAAAATACATGCCTCAGCTATCCTCTGCACATTACAATACAGATCCTCCAATCTTTTCGCATCCACGTCTGAAACAATATCTCAGAGGAGCAAAGAATTTAAGGCCCCCTAGGACACCACCCATTCCTGCCTGGGACCTCAACTATGTTCTGGAAAAACTCACTCTGCCTCCTTTTGAGCCTGCTGCCACATCTGATATTAAGTATTTATCATGGAAAACCGCTATCCTACTGGCTTTGACTTCAGCCAGGAGAGTCTCGGAGTTACAAGCACTCATGGCTGTGGAACGTTATATTATTTTTCACCAAGATAGGGTGTCTTTAAGGACCAATCCTACTTTCATGCCTAAAGTGGTTTCCAAAGTGGTTTCAAATCAAACTATTCACCTGCCAACTTTTTTCAATAATCCACAAAATAAGGGGGATATGATCTTGCATTCCTTGGATGTACACAGACAACTTCGTTTTTACCTGGACAGAACCAAGAATATCAGGAAAACAGAGCAACTGTTTGTTTCTTATGCAACAAATTCCCAAGGCAAAGCTATTTCAAAATAGACCATTTCTAAATGGATTGCTCATGGAATCAGATTTTGTTACTCTCATCATGGAAAGCAAATCCCAGGAAAAATTAGGACTCACTCTACCAGAGCTGCTGCTACTTCAGCTGCCTTTCTCAGAGGAGTACCTGCCAAGGATATTTTGGAAGCTGCAACTTGGAGTTCAGTGCATACTTTCTCTAAGCACTATAATCTCCCTCTTTACTCTAAGTCTAGGGTAGGCTTTGCTTCTGCAGTCTTGCAGGGCCTTCTAGCCGCCCCTTCTACTCTATAACCTCCACCCTTTACCTCAGCTTTGGGATTCAACCCTGCAGTGATGACTGCAACAGTGAAACACGATGAACATAGTACAGTTGTGTACACTTACCATAAATGTAGATGTTCAAGTGTCTTCACTGTTGCAGTCTGGGTTACCCTCCCTCCTGTCCCCTCTTATACTTTCATTAGTGTGGATGTCCTTCAAGGATGCATCTGCAGTCATTACAAATGGGTTGTCCTGTCGTCAGGCAGCCCTTCGGTCGTCCGGATTCCAAAGTCTGGGTCCGGCTTCGGCTGGTGTCGCACTTCACCCGACGTCATTGCGGCAGTTTTCGGGTATAAAGGCATCAGCCGACGCCATTTTCCTCAGTCTTTCTTGCCGTGGCTCAAGCAGAAGCTGTTCGCAAGTGCCGATCGGTCAGATCCAGAGATTACTTCTACCGAATACTACTTCGAAGACTTTCTATAAAGCTAAGTACCCCGTTGGGGACTCTTTCTTGCCTCAGCCGATGTCAGAGAAAGTTAATAACTGTTTATCTTGTGGGAAACAAATACCTCATAAAGATTTCCACTCCTATTGTATACATTGTTTAGGCCCAGTCCACGACGTAGCAGCTTGTCTAGCCTGTGCTTCTTTTAACCGGAGGACGCTCAGACGTCGCTCGGACTTTGCTGAACAGATTTTAGGCTCCGATTTTGCCTACATTATGCCGTCGGATCCTCCGACTACGCAAATAACTAAAAAACGCAAAGAAAAGGACCGACACTCGCGGTCCGCGGTTTCGGCTGAAACCACGGCCAAGCAATCCGCGAGTGTCTCGGTTTCGGCTGAAACCGAGCAAGCGGTTCTTTCTTCAGCCGACAACTTGCCTTCTACCGAGGCCTCTTCCATTCTGGTAGAAACGGCTTCTGAGATCCAACCTTCTGTTGCGATTTCACAGGAATTATCAGACACCATTCCACTAGATATTTCTACTCCTGCACGTGTAGCTGCTAGGCCTCCTCCAGCTATGTCTATTAAGGCCTTTGCCAGGGCTAAAGCAGCCAAAACTTCCAAACCAGTGCCTGCCAAGCCCCCCCCCCCCTCACAGGCCCAGCACCAGCTCCCATATGCTTTCTTTGGCACAGGATCTCATCACTTTAATCCGTGGATCCCAGCCTCATCCAGACAGGGCCTCTCTCCCTCCTCCAGAAAGGAGGATTAGAGCAGAGCCCCCTGAGCCCGTAGCCGCAGATGATTCTTCTGATGATTCAGAACATTCTGATCCTCCAGAGGCTTCTTATTCTCCTTACGAAGATTCCGATGCTGAGGAGTCCATTTCTTCAGCCTCTCCTCCTGAGGAATTTTCCTTTGGGGAAACCTTGCATGCTATGAGGGAACAATTCCAGTGGCAGGGCCAAGATTTCTCAGACTCAAGAAAAAGGCTTAGGACCTTTCTACACTTACCACAGCATAGGCCTTTAGCTATTCTTCCAGTTCTATCTGTTGTTGATGATGCATTTAATGATGCTTGCACTTCTCCTGATACTTCACCTCCGGCTCCTGCTAAACCAGATAGGTACTACAGGGTCCCGGACACTCATCACCACTTATATAAGGCCCCTTTTGCAGATCCAGAGACTATCTCCCAGGGCCCTAAAGCTGTAGCAGCTACTTCTTCTAAAACCCTCCCTCTGAAAGGGATTCCAGGTCCTTAGAGAGATGGGGTAAAAAAGTTTACACCTCTGCTACTTTGTCAGCTAGAGCTTTGAATTGCCAATTCCATATGATTCAATATCAAGAGTTTATGCTTGACCAGTTGACTAAAAGCTGTCCTCTGAAGAATCTTTAGATAAAAGTATGTTCAAGAAATGTTACATAACATTCAGCAGGTTAGTAACCATTCTTTAAAATGTGGCTATGATGCACTGGAGGCTTCCTTTAGATCAGCCATGACGGGCACAGTTATCAGGAGGCATGCATGGTTGAAAGAACAGGCATTACCAGACCATATCAAATCTAAGCTTTTGGATGCACCTATGGACAAGGTCAATTTGTTTGGTGCCCCCGCGCAACAGGTTCTCAAAAAGATGGAAGAGAAAGCAAAATCTGTGCAAACCGTAAAAGATTTCTTACAAGTTCAACCTCCAAGGTTTAGCAGGAATTGGCCCTCCAAGAATTGGTCCTTTCCGGAGTCCTCTAAGGCGCAAAGAGGCAGGAATAGGCGCTCTAGAGGCAGAAACCAAACCAGAGGTGCCTACAGGGGTCGCCAGTGGCAGGGTAACATCCAACGAGGCACGGACACAGCCACCACCACTACTACAACTCCATCACAGTGACTTGGCAGTGACACCGCCTACCAGGGAACAACTAGAAGCACCCTTAGGCGGAAAGCTAACCTTATTTTCAAGAAACTGGCACTGCATTACAAGAGAAAAATGGATTTTGCAAACTATAGACCAAGGTTACAGGTTCCATTTCCATACTCTACCAGGAAAGAGAGGAATGCCAAACCTACCACCTACTCAAAGGGCAGAAGCTCTAAAACAAATATCTCAATTATTAAAAATGAGAGCTGTGGAAAAGGTACCATCTATGGAGCAAGGGAAGGGATTTTACTCCAGGCTCTTCCTGGTACCAAGAAAAGAAAACAAATGGAGGCCTATTCTAGATCTGTCCGCTCTAAACACATTCCTCATTGTTCCAAAATTCAAAATGCTGACTCTACAGCAGCTTCTTCCCATGCTGGGCAAGGAGTCTTGGCTGGTAACTCTAGATCTCAAGGAGGCATACCTGCACGTCCCCATAAGACCAATTTGCAGAAGATACCTCAGATTTCTTGCAGGATCAGAGCATTATCAATTCTCAGCATTGCCCTTTGGCTTATCTACTGCGCCCAGAGTGTTCACGAAATGCCTGGCATCAGTAATCGCTCATTGCAGACTTCAGGGATTCAAATCTATCCCTACCTGGACGACTGCCTGATACAAGCGGACAACAAAAACAAATTAACAGAAGACTTACAAAGAGTCATCTACCTGCTTCAAGCCCTGGGATACACAGTCAATTCAAGAAAGTCAAGGCTGATTCCATCCCAAATAATAACCTTTCTGGGTGCAGAACTGGACACATCCAAACAAATGGCATTTCTAACTGCAGAAAAGAAAGAACAACTTCCTCTCTACTTTTTGGCATTAACAAAGTAGAGCCATCTAACTGCAAGAAAAGTGTTACAAGCTCTAGGTTTCATGGCATCCTGCATAATTCTGGTCCCTCATGCCAGGCTTCATATGAGAAAGCTACAGTGGTACCTAAAGAATTTGTGGTCTCAGCACAAGCACAGCCTGGAAACCAAAATTCCAATGATCCCATGCCTGAAACAAGAGTTCTTATGGTGGGCACAGGCCTGTCAATCAAACTCAGGACTGCCCTTCAGCAAAAGTCATCCAAGACAAACTATCACGACAGATGCCTCAGACCTCGGTTGGGGGGCACACATGATGGACAAGTGCATTCAAGGCCTATGGACTCAAGACCAACTGCATCTGCACATAAATCTAAAAGAAATGATGGCAGTAAAATTGGCAATCCAGGCATTCAGACCTCTTCTACACGAAGGCCAGCTGTTGATAAGGACAGACAACATCACAGTTATGTGGTACATCAACAAACAGGGAGGCACACACTCATACCCCCTATGCCGGCTGGCACTAGACCTATGGGATGTGGCTCTGGGTTACAACCTTCAGTTACAGGCAATTTATGTTCCAGGGAAGGAAAACATTCTAGCAGACATATTAAGCAGAACTGTAACAGATGCCCACGAATGGATGCTGCATCCGGACATCTTCAAAGCCATCACAAGGAAATGGGGATTGCCACAAATAGACTTGTTTGCATCCCCATGCAATCACCAGTTAAAGAAATTCTGCACAAGGACTTACCACCCACTTGCTTGGAAGGTGGACTCCCTATCCTTCAGTTGGAAAAGCATGACAGCATACGCATTCCCACCACTTCCTTTGATGCACAAAGTGCTTCTCAAGATCAAAGAGGAACATCCGAGGATCATTCTGATAGCCCCAGACTGGCCAAGACAACATTGGTACCCACTACTGAGGAGCATGTCCAGGGAACAAATATGGAAACTACCACTGATCCCATTACTGCTGACACAGAACAACTACAACATTCTGCATCCAAGCCTAAAAACTCTGCAACTAACTGCCTGGAACATTACATGACAGAAATTAGCACAAATTTATCCCAAAGGGTTAAGGACATAATCCTAGAGGCTCGTAGACCTTCAACAAGAAAGAATTATGCAGCAAAATGGAAAAGATATCTCATCTGGAGCGCTGCAAAAGGGCAAGATGTGACACTGGTGAACATAGCCAACATCCTGGAGTACTTGGCTGAGCTCTACCACACAGGCCTGTCCTATTCCTCCATCAAGATACATGCATCAGCTATTTCAGCACAATACAGCTTGGATCCTCCTGTCTTCTCGCATCCTCTGCTCAGACAGTTTCTGAGGGGAATTAAAAATGTAAAACCTCCCAGGAAACCTCCATTGCCAGCATGGGACTTGAACTTTGTGCTAGAAAAACTGACTCTGCCTCCTTTCGAGCCAGCAGCTACAGCAGACTTGCAATACTTATCCTGGAAGACTGCCTTCCTGCTGGCAATAACTTCAGCAAGAAGGGTCTCTGAACTACAAGCATTAATGGCAGTACAACCCTTCCTGATCTTCCATCAAGATAGAGTGTCCATGAGAACAAATCCTACATTTATGCCTAAGGTGGTATCCAGAGTCTCTTTAAATCAGGTTATCCACCTTCCTACATTCTTCCCCAATCCACAGAACAGGGGAGAAAAGCTTTTACATACCTTGGATGTACACAGGCAATTACGCTACTACCTGGACAGGACAAAAAACAATAGAAGAACTGACCAGCTTCTGGTAGCTTACGCAACAGGAAAAGAAGGAAAACCAATTTCTAAACAAACAATCTCCAAATGGATAGGAAATTGCATTAGACTTTGTTATTCCTACCATGGAAAGAAAACTCCAGAAAACATCAGGCCTCACTCCACAAGGGCTACAGCCACTACCACAGCTTTCTTACGAGGAGTGGCCACCAAGGACATTATAGAGGCTGCTACTTGGACCTCCGTGCATACATTTGCCAAGCATTATAACTTACCTCTGTATTCTAGATCCCGTGCTGGCTTTGCCACTGCTGTTTTGCAAGGGATCCTGACTACACCATAATCTATTCTCATTTCCTCCTCCCCTAGTTTAGCTATGGTATTCTACCCATTTGTAATGACTGCAGATGCATCCTTGAAGGACATAGTACAGTTTTGTACCTACCATAAATGTAGATGTCCGAGAGGAATGCATCTGCAGTCGGGATTACCCACCCTCCTTCCTCTCTGAGGTACTCCTAGGGTACTTACCAATCTTCAGCTAGCTTGGGGGGGATCTATTATGGTGTATTTGTTTGTATTTATGTACATACATGTTTATTTTGTGTGTTTGCTCTCTACTATTTGGAAACTTTGGCATTTATCCAAATTTAGCCTACCAAGAGGGCACCTGGCATCTGGGGCAAGAAACACTGAGGAAAATGGCGTCGGCTGATGCCTTTATACCCGAAAACTGCCGCAATGACGTCGGGTGAAGTGCGACACCAGCCGAAGCCGGACCCAGACTTTGGAATCCGGCCGACCGAAGGGCTGCCTGACGACAGGACAACCCATTTGTAATGACTGCAGATGCATTCCTCTCGGACATCTACATTTATGGTAGGTGCAAAACTGTACTTTTCCTACTTCACCCTTCTTCTGAGGTGTATTTGCTACAGGGTATGGGGTTTGTTGTATGTTAAATTTTTGTTTTACTATTAGCCTTCACTTTTGGGCACCTGACATCTGGGGCAAGAAAAAGTGGAGAACATGGGGCCGGCTGGCAGCTTTGTACTCCTAGCGCTCTGACGTCAGGGAGCATGACTGAACAGCCGACGCCGGACCCAGACTTTGGGATTCTGGCCAACCGAGGACTGCCTGCCGGCAGGAAGAACCCTACAGTGATGACTGCAACAGTGAAGACACTCGAACATCTACATTTATGGTAAGTGTACACAACTGTACTATCCTCACGAGTGGAAACTAAATCCACAAGTATTCAGCATGATAACAGAGAAATGGGGGAGCCCAGACATAGATCTATTTGCCTCTCCTCAAAATTATCAATTGAAAAGATTCTGCACAAGGACTTATCACAGACAAGCATGGAAAGTGGACGCCCTATCCTTCACTTGGAAAAACCTGTCAGTTTACGCCTTTCCTCCTCTGCCTCTTCTACCCAAGGTCCTCCTAAAAGTCAGACAAGAGAAGCCAAAGATGATATTAATTGCCCCAGACTGGCCCCGCCAGTACTGGTACCCAATCCTAAGGAACCTGTCTCAATTCCCAGCTTGGACTTTGCCTCAAAGACCACAACTACTGTCCCAGCAAAACAATCAGATCCTGCACAATCAACTACAGACTCTGAACCTGGCAGCATGGCTAATCATGTAATCATACAAACGACACCTCTCAGTAAAGCTGTGATGGATGTCATTTTGGAAGCCAGAAGACTAGAAAATCTTATGCTGACAAATGGAAGAGATTCTGTGCTTGGAATCAAGCACAAGGAACTGATACAGCAGAACCACATATTCCTCAGATTTTACAGTACTTAACTGAGATGCTTGACAAAGGCTTATCTTTCTCATCAATCAAAATCCATGCCTCTGCCATTTCGGCTCATTACAACACAGAGCCACCAATCTTTTCTCATCCTTTACTAAAGCAGTATCTTAGGTTCATAGGTAGGTACTAGGCTATCGGCCCTGGGGCCTATACAAGCCCAGCCAAAAAGGTACCCTGGCTTTTGCCACCCAAGAAAATTATTTTCCTGTGCCACTGTCGAGCAGAGCCACAGAGGTGATCCCCGGGGTGAATGTCCTATTTCCCATCCAATCATCAAGATTTTTCTTGAAGAGTGCTAATGAGGAGCTTTGTTTGATATAGATAGGTAGTTTATTCCAGAGTATGGGAAGTTTCTGGGACAGGAATCTATCCTTCCGGCATGTTCTGTTTATTGTGGTGACAAGGTTTAGGTCCCTAGAGCGTGTAGCTCGGAGGGATTGGGATTTCTTTAAGAGGAGCATGTCCAACAGCTCTGGGTTTGACATAGCTTTGTATGTTAGGCAGAGATCACCTCTGAGTAGGCGATATGCGACGGAGTAAAGCTGGAGTTTTTTGAGACGGTCTGCGTAGGGCATCTTTTTGAGGCCGGTATTCCTCTTTGTGAGGTATTTCTGCGGCCTTTCCAGTTGTTGTAGATGTCTTGTGAGGTAAATACCAAAAGGGGCGTTGTACTCTATAATGGGTCTAATGAGTGATGAGTAGAGGGGAACAATGACCTCTTTTTTTCTGGATGAGAAACCTTTTGTGATGAGATGTGCAACGTAGAAGGATTTCCTGACTACTGTAGCGATGTGATTATCAAAGGAGCAACTACTGTCCGCCTGTGTCCCATGGTCTCTTATCACACTTTTGGTGTTAAGTATAATACCACCTATGTTGTAGTTCACGGGTACAGAGTTTTTACCAAAGGGGATGACAATGCACTTTTTGGCATTGAGCTTGAGGCCATGGCTTTGACACCAGGCATCTGTCTCAGTGAGGCCCTTTTGTAGGATGTCCACATCGTTAGGAGTGTGCAGTCATCTGCGAACTTCGTTAGCCAAAGACCTTCTGTGTTAGCCTGTACTTCAGAGAAGTAGATACCAAATAGAAGAGGACCCTGGACTGAACCCTGTGGTACTCCACTTGTCACTGGTCTGAAGTCAGATTTGGAGTCTGCTACTTTCACAGTGTGGGTTCTGTCAGTGAGCCAGTTGGCAACCCATCTTGTGACATAGGGATTTATACCTAGTTTAGTGAGTTTATCTATAATTCCAGAGAGGGGGATGGTATCGAAAGCCTTGGCAAGATCTAGACAGGCTGTGTGAACCACCTTACCCTTTTCTACAGCTTTGGTGACTGCTTCAAAGAAGTCTATCAGGTTTAGGATTCATGATCAGAGGAGCCAAAAACCTAGGGCCTCCTAGAAGATCACCATTACCTGTATGGGACCTCAGTTATGTGTTGGAAAAGCTCACCTTGCCTCCATTTGAACCAGCCGCAACCGCTGATATAAAGTTCTTATCATGGAAGACAGCTCTGCTACTAGCCATTACTTCAGCAAGTAGAGTTTCAGAGCTACAGGCCCTCATGGCTGGTAGAGCCTTTTATCATATTTTATCCAGACAGGGTGTCTCTGAGGACAAATCCTACTTTTATGCGTAAGGTGTTTTCCAGTGTGGCTCTTAACCAAACAATTCATCTGCCAACTTGTTATCCAAATCCGCAGAACAAGGGGAGAGAATTCTGCATTCCTTGGACGTACACAGACAGCTAAGATTCTACTTGAGCAGGACAAAAGCTCTAAGGAAAACTGAGCAATTACTAGTGTCATATGCTGCAGGATCAGAAGGAAAGGCTATCTCAAAGTGGATAAGCCACTGCATCCGTTTTTGCTGCTTACACCATGGTAAACCTGTGCCCAAGGGCATTAGGTCTCATTCCACCAGAGCTGCAGCTACTTCGGCAGCCTTTCTCAGAGGAGTACCAACCAAAGACAGTCTAGAGGCTGCTACTTGGAGTTCTGTTCACACCTTTACAAAGCATTACCATTTGCCACTCTACTCTAAGTCCAGGGCAGGCTTTGCCACTGCAGTGCTGCAGGGCCTTATAGCCGCACCTAATGCTGTTTAGCTCCAGCTTGCCAACCATAGCTTTGGGATTCTACCCAAATGTAATGACTGCAACAGTGAAACACGAAGAACATAGTACAGTTGTGTACACTTGCCATAAATGTAGATGTTCGAGTGTATTCACTGTTGCAGTCCAGGTTACCCTCCTTCCATCCCCCTGTCATTTTGAAATTTATCTTTCCTCCTCTATTCTCTACAACCTATGTGGTGTGTTTGCTTGTAGATGAAGGTTAAGTTTATATTGATGCATGTATCTATATATATATATATATATATATATATATATATATATATATATATATATATATATATATATATATATATATATCATTTTGCTACCTTTTTGGGGGCACCTGACATTGGGGGCAAGAAAAACTAAAGAAAATGGCGTCGGATGCATGTTTTATACCCCTGATGACCTGACGTCATGGAAGAGAAGACAGCAACCGATGCAGGACCCAAGACTTTGGAATTTAGGCCGACTGAGGGCAACCTGCCAGCAGATATCCCAAATGTAATGACTGCAACAGTGAATACACTCTAACATCTACATTTATGGTAAGTGTACACAACTGTACTTTCCGAAGCCTTCTGTTCTTCTTGGAACCCCCCCCCCCCCATCTCGGTACCTGTAGTGGACCTCACTGAGGCTCCGGGTCTGTCTCTTTGGTCCTCGGTTCCTGTTGAACCAGTCTTTCCTCAATCTCGTAACTGTTGCAGTCATTACATTTGGGTAATCTGCTGGCAGGTTGCCCTCAGTCAGCCTGATTAACAAAGTCTTGGGTCCTGCGTCAGTTGTTGTCCCTTCTTCCATGACGTCAGGTCATCAGGGGTATAAAACATGCAGCTGACGTCAATACCTCAGTCTTTCTTGCCATGGGGTGCCCGAAGCAGAAGCAGTTCACAAGTGCCGGTCGGCCGACTCCTGAAATTTTTGTTTTCGAGTTTCAGAACAGAAGTCTTCAACTTAAAGCTAAGTACCCCATTGGGGAAACTGTTTCTTGCTCCTTATCGATGTCAGTAAAAGTTAATAATTGCATTACTTGTGGAAAGCAAATACCTCACAAAGATTTTCATCTGTACTGTATTCCTTGCCTAGGCCCTGACCACGACGTACCTTGCTGTCGGTTTTGTGCTTTCTTTAATTAGTGCACTCTCTGTCGTTGGTACATTTTTGCCTATAAATATTTCGGTTTTCGGTATAATTTATAGGTAGGTACTAGGCTATTGGCCCTAGCGCCTATATAAGCCTAGCCAAAAATGTACCCTGGCTTTCACCACCCAAGAAAATTATTTTCCTGTGCTCCTGTCGAGCAGAGCCACAGAAGTGATCCCTGGGGCGAATATAGGTTCATAGGTAGGTACTAGGCTTTTGGCCCTAGGACCTATATAAGCCTAGCCAAAAATGTATTATCCAGAAATGACGTCGATTAGCCATCCGAATACCGAGATTTTGAAAAAACGCAAAGATAAAGACAGAGACAGGCCGTTGTGGTCCAAAACTGATGATGACGCTTCTCCTAAGCCAGTCGCCAGTTACCTGGTACGCAGTGAGGCGCTTTTGCAGCCCCTGATACCTGCTACTTCTGACTCGAAGGCCTTTACTGAGACCCATTAGGAGTCCGGTATGCCGCAAGATACTTCATCTATGGGAACCCACGGATGTTTGTACCTTGGATGGGTCCAGAGCCACTGTGCAGGCACCAGGCCTACAGACTTGCATATTAAACCAACTCCACCTTCAATACTAAGGCTTAAATCTCGATCTATGTCGAAAAAAACGATGCCCAGGCCACATGTTCAGGCCCCTATGCCTTAAAAAAAAAAAAAATGATCAAAATGGCTGAAGATCTAATCAGGGGTAGTCAACCCTCCCCTCCTCTCCTTCTATGAGGCCTAGGCCTGAGCTTGACTATGAATCTTCTGATCAGGATTCTGTTTCTTCTGACTCTTCTAATGACCTGGATTTGTCCAAACCTACTTATGAGGATTTTGATGCAGAGGATTCCACCCCCCCCCCCCAAGTATTTCTCTTTTGGTGAAACTTTACATACCTTATGGGAGCATTTCCACTGGGAAAGTCAGGAATTCTCTGATTCAAAAAAGAGGCTTAGGGATTTTCTTCTTTTACCTCAGCATAGGCCTTTGGTTATACCTCCAGTACTTCTTTAGAGGCCTCTTGCAGGGCTGCTGTTACTGGCTCTGTGCTTAGAAGGCATGCTTGGCTTCAGGAGCAATCCCTGCCTGATCATGTTAAAGCAAAATTGTTGGATGCTCCTTTAAATCAGGACCGCCTGTTTGGCAATAAGGCTGAAGAAGTTTTAGAAAAGATGGAAGATAAAGTTAAATCTATGCAAACTGTAAAATATTTCTTACAAGTGCAACCTCCAAGATTTAGTTGGCACTGGCCTACCAAGGAATTGGTCCTTTCCAGCTCCTTCCAGATCCTCTCAAGCCAAATCCAGACACACCAAAAGCACTAAGTTTCAGTCCCAGGGGACTCTCAGACCTAAGCAATGGGGGGGCCTCCACTTCCAAAGCTGGAAATAACAAGACACCCTCTATGGTAAACAGTCTCAATGACTTTCCTTTAAAATTACCAAGCACTTACCTTTCAGCCGCCCCTTTGGGAGGAAAGATTGCTTTTCATGCAAAAAACTAGCAACTCGTAACCCAGCACAAATGGGTTTTAAATATAGTGTCCAAGGGATACAGATTTCATTTCCACACGTTGCCAACACCAAACGGATGGCCAGACCTGCCCCCAAATCAGTGGGCAGAGGCTCAGAAACAAGTACTTTCTCTCTTAAACATGGGGGCTATTCAACCTGTACCAGAAGGGGAAAAGGGACAAGGTTTCTATTCCAGGCTATTCCTTGTACCCAGAAAAGACAAATCATGGCATCCAATTCTGGACCTGCCTACTCTAAACACCTTTCTGGACATTCCAAAATTCAAAATGCTGACTCTTCACCAGATGTTCATCGTGCATACAGCTGCAGTAATCACAGATGGGTTTTCAGCCGTCAGGCGGTCCCTCGGTCGGCCGAATTCCAAAGTCTTGGTCCGGCATCGGTTGTCGTCGCTTACTCTTCTGACGTCAGCGAGGCCAGAGTATATAAGACACAGCCGACGCCATGTTCTTAAGTCTTTTTTGCCGCGCGGTGCCCGGAGCAGAAGCAGTTCGCAAGTGCCGGTCGGCCAGCTCCTGAATTACGAAAAAATTTGGAAACCGAAGTCTTCATTAAAGCTAAGTACCCCGTTGGGGAAACTTTTCTTGCCTCAGACCGATGTCAGAAAAAGTTAATAATTGTATTTCTTGTGGGTAGCAAATACCGCATAAGGATTTCCATTCCCTCTGCATACCTTGTTTGGGCCCAGACCACGACGTCTGTCCGGCTGTCGCCTTTGCGCTACCTTCAATAAACGCACTATTAAGCGTCGGGCGGAGTTCGCCCAACACTACTTTGGTAAAGCTTTTGATTATAAAATGTCGTCGGACACTCCGACTACCGTTTTGTCCAAAAAACGCAAGGAAAAGGACCGACACGCGAGGCCCGCGGTCCCCGCCGACACCACGCCAAAACAGGCTACACATGGTCCGGTTCTCAGCAAGACACCTTTGCAGTCCCTGACTACCGACGACACTCCTTTGGCGGTGTCTTCTGTACCCGAGACCGCTGGGTCCTCGGCCCTTTCCCAGACTACTACCGAAGCCCCTGCTAATGTAGAGCCTACTAATGTGGACAGGTCCACCACCACCCATGGTGTATTTAGGCCCTCATCTTCTTTTTCAATTAAGGCCTTTACTAAATCCAAAGCAGCCAGGCATGCCACGAGGCCTGTTGCACAGGGCCCATCTTCAGGACCCATGCCTAAAAAACAGATGCTAAAAATGGCTGAGGATTTAATTACTCTTATCAGAGGTTCTCATCCCCCTCCTGACAAGAGGCCCAGAGTGGCGGAAGATTCTCCCTCTTCTGATCAGGGATCCATTTTATCAGAACATTCTGATGCAGAGGAACACTCTTATTCTCCTTTTGAGGATTCGGATGCACAACAGTCCATTCCCTCGGTATCCCCTCCTGAGGATTTTTCCTTTGGGGAAACCTTGCACTCCTTGAGGGAACACTTCCATTGGGAAGGCCAAGACTTTTCAGATTCCAAGAAAAGACTTAGGGAATTTCTTTGGTTACCTCAACACAGACCTCTGGTTATACCCCCTGTTTTGGACATACTGGATGATGTCTATTCGGAGGCTTGTCTTAACCCTGATTCTCTGCCTCCTGCACCAGTCAAACCTGATAGGAATTACAGAGTACCCAGCTCTCACCAATTTCTCTTCAAGAGCCATAATGCTGACCCTGAAACCATTTCACAAGGCCCCAAGGGATTGAAGGCCTCCACTGCCAAGAATCCACTTCCTGCAGAAAGGGAATCCAGATCTTTAGAAAGGTGGGGTAAAAAGGTATATACCTCGGCCACCGTAGCCATGAGGGCCTTAAACTGTCAGTTTCATATGATTAAATATCAACAGTACCTGTTATCACAATTAAGGAACAAAATGTCTCAACCTGAACAACCAGATTTAAAAGAGTTACAGGATATGATGCATAGTGCGGAGCAAGTGGGTAAACACACCTTTCAATGTGGTTATGATGCCCTAGAGGCCTCAAGTAGAGCGGCTGCTAGAGGATCAGTCATTCGCAGACATGCCTGGCTTAGGGAACTAAATTTGCCTGATCATGTGAAAGCTAAACTTCTAGATGCTCCTTTACAAAAGGATGTACTATTTGGTACTAATGCTGAGGAGATACTACGGAAAATGGAAGAAAAAGCCAAATCTATGCAAACTGTCAAAGCTTTCTTACAGGTCCAACCACCACGTTTTAGCAGAAATTGGCCTTCAAAAAACTGGTCCTTTCCAGCTACTGACAAGCCCCAAAGAGGTAGATACAGACGCACAAGGGGCAGAGGGCAATCTCAAGGATCATATAGAGGCAGACAATGGCAAACTCCAGCACCAAGAGGTGGTGAGGACAGTGCACAACAATACAGGAAGCAAACCCAATGACTCCCTCATTTCCATGCCAAGCAGGTCTCAGCTGGCAGCACCTTTGGGAGGGAAACTAGCATTATTTGCAAGCAATTGGCATATTGTCACAACAGACAAATGGATACTGGACATTATAAACAGAGGCTACAAATTTCAATTTCACACTCTTCCAAAAATGAGAGGCATGCCAAACCCGCCACAAAATCAAAGGGCAGAGGCACAACTGCAAATTTCAAAGCTCATAAACATGAGAGCTATTCAAAAGGTACCTACGCACCAACAAGGTCAAGGTTTTTACTCAAGACTTTTTCTGGTAACAAGGAAAGGAACCGACTGGAGACCCATTTTGGACTTATCCATCCTAAACACATTTCTACTCGTACCAAAATTCAAGATGCTCACATTACAGCAACTTCTTCCCATGCTGGGCAAGGAGTTTTGGCTGGTAACATTGGACCACAAGGAGGCATACCTGCATGTCCCAATCAGACAAAGCTGCAGAAGATACCTCAGATTTCTTGCAGGTTCAATCCACTATCAATTCTCTGCATTTCCCTTTGGCTTATCTACTGCGCCCAGAGTATTCACAAAGTGCCTGGCATCAGTGATTGCCTACTGCAGACTTCAAGGGATACAAATTTACCCTTATCTGGACGACTGCCTGATCCAAGCGGACAGCAAACACATACTTCTGGAACATCTGGCATATGTGACACGGTTACTGCTTTCTCTGGGATATACAATCAACAAAGAGAAATCAAGACTAACACCATCTCAGAAAATAACCTTCCTGGGTGCCAACTTGGACACAAACACCCAGATGGCATATCTTACACCAGAAAAACAGGGGCAACTATCTCAGTACTTCAAAATTCTAGCAAAAAGTACCAGGCTTACTGCAAGGAAAATCCTGCAGGCTCTGGGATTCATGGCATCTTGCATTCTTCTAATCCCATGTGCAAAGTTGCATATGAGGAAACTTCAATGGTACCTAAAAAATCTATGGTCTCAACACAGTCACAGTTTGGAAACAATTATACCAATAATTCCATGTTTGCAAAAGGAATTTCTATGGTGGGCCCAAGCATGTCAAGTAAACACAGGCCTTCCATTCTGCAAGCCTCAAGCAAAACAAGTCATAACCGCAGACGCCTCAGATTACGCCTGGGGGGCGCACATGAAGGACAGGTGCATTCAGGGCAGATGGTCCGAAAAGGAAAAGCACCTTCACATCAATCAAAAAGAAATGCTAGCAGTAATAAATGCAATTACAGCTTTCAAGGACTTCCTGCATCCAGGACAATTACTGATAAGAACAGACAACACCACAGTCATGTGGTACATAAACAAACAAGGAGGAACACATTCATACCCCTTGTGCAGACTAGCCATGACTCTTTGGAGCTTGGCTCTGGAAAGACAAATTGAACTTCAAGCACAGTACTTGCCAGGATTGGAAAACACACTGGCAGACAATCTAAGCAGAAATATGACAGATCCACACGAATGGAAGTTGCATCCTCAGGTGTTTACAGAAATAATCCAAGAGTGGGGGAGGCCAGACATAGATCTTTTTGCCTCCCACAGGAATCATCAATTGGAAAAGTTTTGTTCAAGGACCTTTCATCCGAAGGCCAGGCGAGTGGACGCCCTTTCATTCAGTTGGACAGCATGGACAGTTTACGCATTCCCACCTCTGCCTCTTCTGCCCAAGGTGCTTTTGAAAGCAAGAACAGACAAACCGAGGATGATACTGATTGCTCCAGATTGGCCAAGGCAACACTGGTATCCACTCCTGAGGAGCCTAACACATACTCCTCCCTGGTCCCTGCCTCAATGCCTCTTCTGCTGACTCAGCACAGCTACAAAACTCTTCACAGTCAGCTGAAAACACTCAATCTCGCTGCATGGAAAATTCCTTAACACCACAACAGACCCTACTCTCCAAGGAGGTGCAGGTTGTCATTTTGGAGGCCAGAAGGCCATCTACTAGGAAAGCTTACTCCGCAAAATGGAAGCAGTTTTGCTCTTGGAATGAGAAAAGAGGCCAGGACCCTAGAAAACTGAACATGCCTCAGGTATTACAGTATTTAGCTGAGCTGCTGAACAGTGGACTTTCCTTCTCCTCCATAAAAATACATGCCTCAGCCATTTCTCCAGAATTCAACACGGATCCCCCTTTATTTTCTCACCCACTCTTACGACAGTTCCTCAGAGGGGCTAAGAATATAAGACCTCCAAGGAAGCAACCAATACCAGCCTGGGACCTTAATTACATACTAGAAAAATTAACATTGCCTCCTTTTGAACCAGCTGCCTCAACAGATTTGCAATATTTGTCCTGGAAAACAGCCTTCCTTCTGGCCATCACTTCAGCTCGTAGGGTTTCTGAACTACAGGCCCTCATGGCGGTGCAGCCCTTCCTCATTTTCCATCAGGACATGGTTTCCCTTCGTACCAACCCATCATTTATGCCAAAAGTAGTATCCAGGGTAGCCTTAAATCAAGCCATACACCTCCCTACCTTTTATCCCAATCCTCAAAACAAAGGGGAAAGGCTGCTACACTCTTTAGACATCCATAGGCAGCTACGTTATTATTTGGACAGAACAAAGTCCTTCAGGAAATCAGAACAACTTTTTGTGTCCTATGCTGTAGGGGCTCAAGGGAAACCAGTTACAAAACAGACTATTTCCAAGTGGATTGGCCACTGCATAAGGTTTTGTTATTCCTATCATGGGAAATCTGTTCCTACAGGTATCAGATCACACTCCACCAGGGCCACAGCTACCTCTACAGCCTTCCTCAGAGGAGTTCCTACCAAAGATATTTTGGAGGCAGCCACTTGGAGTTCTGTACATACCTTCACAAAACACTACCACCTGCCTTTATATTCCAGAACAAGAGCAGGCTTTGCCACTGCTGTTTTGCAGGGCATTCTGGCTCAACCCAGTTCCTCCTAGTACCTACCACCCTATGCATAGCTTTGGGACTCTACCCATCTGTGATTACTGCAGCTGTATGCACGATGAACATAGTACAGTTTTGTACCTACCATAAATGTAGATGTTCGAGTGCTAATACAGCTGCAGTACAGGTTTCCCTCCCTCCTTCCCCACTTGGTAAAGGCATGGGGCCTAACAACCTCTTCATACTACCTGACTGGGTTATCCTGCTATGTTTTATTTGCTTGCTTCCACTGATTTTGGTTTATATTGCATTGCTTGTATATGTAGATAAGCATTATTTATGTATTGCCTTCCTTTTGGGGCACCTGACATCTGGGGCAAGAAAGACTGAAGAACATGGCGTCGGCTGTGTCTTATATACTCTGGCCTCGCTGACGTCAGAAGAGTAAGCGACGACAACCGGCGCCGGACCAAGACTTTGGAATTCGGCCGACCGAGGGACCGCCTGACGGCTGAAAACCCATCTGTGATTACTCCAGCTGTATTAGCACTCGAACATCTACATTTATGGTAGGTACAAAACTGTACTTTACTTCCTATGCTAGGCAAAGATGCCTCGTTGGCAACTCTAGATTTAAAAGAAGCTTACCTCCCAATCAGGGAATCTTGCAGAAGATACCTACACTTCAAAGCAGGCTACTTGCATTATCAGTTCTCTGCACTGCCCTTTGGCTTGTCTACTGCGCCCAGGGTATTCACAAAGGGACTGGCTCCAGTAATTGCATTTTGCAGGCAAAGAAATATTTAAATATATCCATACCTGGACGATTGTCTAATTCAGGCAGAAAACCAGGCCATACTTCTAAATCATCTGGCGTTGTAAAAATGTTTCTAACTTGTCTAGGGTACACCATAAACGAAAAGAAATGGCAACTGGTACCCTCTCAACAGATTACATTCCTGGGTGCAAGCTTGAATACAACTGCCTAGATGGCTTTCCTCACACCAGAGAAGCACATTCATTTGGTAACTTAGTTCAAACAAGTGGCCACAAAAACTCTGCTGTCTGCAAGACAAATTCTGCAAGCCTTGGGGTTCATGGCCTCCTGCATTCTTCTACTTCCATATGCAAGGCTGCATATGAGGAAACTTCAGTGGTACTTAAAATGTTTATGGAGTCAACATTGTCACAGCCTGGAAACAATGATTCCTATCATACCTTGCCTACGCCTGGAATTCTTATGGTGGGCAGAGGCCTGCCACCAAAACAAGGGACTGCCATTCACGCTACCCCCTGCCTCCCAAACCCTAACTACAGACTCATCAGACTATGCATGGGGAGCTCACCTGGCAGGGAGGTGCATTCAGGGCAAATGAAACCCAAATCAAATGCACCTACATATCCATCAAAAAGAAATGTTAGCTATACAGAATGCTCTGATAGCCTTCAAGGGCTACATTCTTTCAGGACAACTAATGGTAAAGACGGACAACACTACGGTTATGTGGTACATAAACAAGCAGGGGGGTACACATTCCTACCCCCTCTGCAGACTAGCCATGGCATTGTGGAAGACGGCCTTGAGCTACCAAGTGCACCTACAAGCTCAATTCCTGCCAGGAAAATTAAATGCACTGGCAGACGGACTAAGCAGAAATCTCATGGATCCACACGAGTAGAGACTGGAACGACGGATTTTCAACATGTTGACAAGCAAATGGGGGAGCCCAGACATAGATCTATTTGCCTCCCCACGGAACTACCAGTTGGACAAATTTTGCACAAAGATTCCCCACAAAAAAGCCTGGAAAGTGGATGCTCTGTCCTTCAGCTGGAAAAATCTATCAGTCTACGCCTTTCCACCTCTGCCTCTACTCTGCAAAGTTCTGTTAAAAGTCAACAGGACAAACCAATAATGGTTTTGATTGCTCCAGACGGGCCACACCAACACTGGTACCCACTCCTGCACAGTGTGTCACAAATATCACCATGGCACCTGCCTCAGATTACCTACCTTACTGTCTCAGCAGGAAAACCAGATTCTGCACCCTCAGCTCCCAACATTGAACCTTGCAGCTTGGCTAATCACTTAATTTTACCCTTAGCATCCCTCAGCAAATCTGTGATGGATGTCATCTTGGAGGCGAGAAGACCTAGAACTAGAAAATCTTATGCTGAAAAATGGAAAAGATTCTGTGCTTGGAATCAGTCTCAATGAATGAGCACAGCAGCACCCAATTTACCTCAGATTTTACAATACTTAACTGAGACGCTTCACAAGGGCCTGACTTTTTCCTCCTTTAAAATCCACGCTTCAGCCGTTTCAGCTCATTATAACACAGAACCTCCCCTCTTCTATCATCCTCTGCTCAAGCAGTACCTCAGAGGGGCCAAAAACCTGAGACCACCCAGGAGAGCTCCAACCCCTGCCTGGGACCTTAACTTTGTATTGGAGAAACTCACTCTACCTCCTTTCGAGCCAGCTCCTACTGCTGACTTAAAATTTCTTTCTTGGAAAACAGCTTTCCTTCTAGCAATCACTTCAGCTAGAAGGATTGCTGAGTTACAGGCCCTTATGGCAGTGAAGCTTTTCATCATCTTTCATGGGGACAGGGTGTCACTCAAGACCAAGCCATCCTTCATGCCCAAGGTGGTATCCAGTGTGGCTCTTAATCAGTCCATTCATTTGCAAACTTTCTTTCCCAATCCACAAAACAAAGGGGAATGGATTATGCATTCATTGGATGTGCACAAACAACTTAGATTCTACTTGGACGGGACTAAAACTCGAAGAAAATCTGAACAACTGCTGGTAGCATTTGCTGCAGGGGCAGAGGGGAAGGCTATTTCAAATCAAACCATTTCTAAATGGATAAGCCATTGCATTAATTTGTGCTATAAGCACCATGGAAAACCTATCCCCCAGGGGATCAGATCCCATTCCACCAGGGCTGCATCTACTTCTGCAGCTTTTCTCAGAGGTGTTCCTACCAGGGATATTCTAGAAGTTGCTACCTGGAGTTCAGTTCATACCTTCACCAAGCATTATCATTTACCAATTTTCTCTAAATCCAGAGCTGGCTTTGCCACTGCTGTCTTGCAGGGCCTTATAGCTGGTCCTAATGCTGTATAAGTCCATACTCCCAACAATAGCTTTGGGAATCTACCCAAATGTAATGACTGCAACAGTGAAACACGAAGAACATAGTACAATTGTGTACACTTACCATAAATGTAGATGTTCAAGTGTATTCACTATTGCAGTCCTGGTTACCCTCCCTCCAGCCCCCTGTTTTTCTCTGACTATACCTCTACTTTCTGTTACTATGCTTAAAAGCCTTTTTGGTGTATTTGCTTTTGGTTGGATATATATATTTTTGTGTTTTAAAATTTTTTAATTTTATTTTGCTCCCCATTCGGGGGATCACCTGACATCTGGGGCAAGAACAACTGAGGTAATGACGTCGGCTGCATGTTTTATACCCCTGACGACCTGACATCATGGAAGAAGGGACAGCAACTGATGCAGGACCCAAGACTTTGTTAATCAGGCCGACTGAGGGCAACCTGCCAGCAGATTACCCAAATGTAATGACTGCAACAGTGAATACACTCGAATATCTACATTTATGGTAAGTGTACACAAGTGTAATTTCTTTGTGGTCCTTCGATTCCGTCCTCGGTGCCTGTAGCCTCGTCTGCACCAATCCGGCTTGAGGCTTCATCCTCTGAAGCGGGTCCGACGGAGCGGCGTGTGACCCCTGTTCCAGGCTCCCATCTCTCTTTGAGCGGGCCTGCTTTCCATGTGATAGACAGGGTTCTCGCTTCCGGAAGCATTCCGCCGACGTCGGAATCCTAGTTTTCTCCCCCTGAGCTACTGCTGCCACAGACCACCTCCCCAGGACACCGGGCAGGGAAGCCGCAGGAAACCCCAGTTCAGGGTGCCCGCTCTTCCGAGTCCTCCTCAGAAGCCCTCACTGAGGAGCCCCTATGGAAGAGATTGTGCAAGAGTAAGCACGTTTACTTGCCTGAGGAGTCTCTAACAGAAGGCATGGATTACGATGATGGTGAAAGGTCCCCACGGTCACCCCTTGATGATGTCTCCTTTGGAGACATCCTTGAAATGTTAAAGCAGAGTGGTGACTGGAAGCCCTTCAACCCTACCTCTGAGAAGTACATGTTCCTGCAGGCTTTCCATGCCCGGCCATCTACTTCTTGGGTGACCCTGCCTGCTAGTGAGGCAGTCAAGCTCGTAGTGCAACACGCATGGAAGAACCCTGACTCGATTGAGGCGACCCACCAGAGACCTGACAAAATTCTTTCCCCTCCTAAGGAGAATACACACTGGTCCAGAGGGTTACCAGTTGACGCTATGGTGGTGGCGGTGGCCACAAAAAAGGATCTGGCTGAAGAGAGCCCTGCTGTCCATCCGCCCAACAGGGAGTCTCGGGCCATGGACAAATTGGGGAAGCGAGTATTTGCATCAACGACCTTTGCTATTGAACCATTTGGCACATTTTACGAGGCTCCAAAGAGACTTGATCTCAGAACTCTCTGGAACATTCATAGGACAGGTGTCTGACAAAATATGGGACAAAGTTGCCTCGAAGCTTGCTACCCTGGAACCGATTTTCAACTCGTCCATGAGGTTGCTTTCATATGCAACTGAAGGGGCGGCTAGAGCTGCGGGTTCAGGCATAGTTATGAAGCGTCATGCCTGGATGCGCATTTGTGACCTCTCAGATCCCTTCAAGTCTTCCTTTCTGAATGCTCCCATCGAAGCATCTTCCTTTTTGGTTCCAAAGTGAGGGACACGTTAGCCAGGTGTGAACAGGATGGTAAGACCCTATCTGCCATAGGCCTTCATTTTTCCAACCCTCAACGCTCCTTTTCCAGGAACCAGAGGAGTGGGAAGAGGTGGCACAAAAAATCTCGGGGTCCTTTCCATGCCGCATGTGGTGAAGATACCTCTAAAGGCAGAGGTGGTAACAACTCCATAAGACGCCCCTGTAGAGGCAGAGTGGGTCCACGTAACCAAGGCTCTAGAGACTCTTTCTCTGGACAGTCTTTCCAGCGCTCCTGAAAAGCTGCCCAATTGCTTGCCTCTGGAAGCAGTCAGAGGTAGTTTCTGTCTGCACCAAGCTGCCTGGCACTCTATTACCACTGATCGTTGGGTGCAGAGTATAATTACCAGAGGTTACACCATTCCCCTTATTTCTTATCTGAAACTTCCAACAAAACTTCCCGACATTCCACCCAGTCAGAGGGAAGAGACAGCTTCAGAAGTCGAAAAGCTATGCCAAAAAAGAGTCATGCAACCAGTCTCACTAGACCAATGCGGATCCGGATTTTACTCAAGATTCTTTTTGTTGCCAAAAAAGATAGGGGACTGTTGACCCATTCTGGATCTCAGCAGCTCGAACAAGTCTGTCGCCCAAACCAAATTCTGGATGGTAACTTTTCAGTCCATCCTCCCTTTTCTGAGGGAGGGCGATTGGATGGGCTTGATAGATCTCTGGGATGGGTATTACCACATCAGAGTGGAGAAGCACTCCATGAGTCTGCTTCACTTCCAGCTAGGAGCAATCATTACCATTTGGTCTCTCTACAGCCCCCAGAGTTTTCACAAAGTGCATGGCAGTAGTTACAGCTCACTTGAGACTGCAAGGATTCCGGGTGTTTCCATATTTGGACGATTGGCTCCTCACTGCCCCCACCAAGCGTCTTCTGATAACAGCCCTACATTACACACTCTCTGGCGGAGATGTTGGGGATAACTGTGCACTTGGAGAAGTCAAACCTGATTTCTACCCAGCAGATAGAAATCATTAGAGCAGTCTTCAACACCCGATCCTGCCTGGTGTCGCACCCAGCTAACAGACTCCAGAAATTGAGGCTTCAACCCCGGGTGATACTCTGTCAGAACAAAGTCTCAGCAAGAGAGGTTTTTCAGGCCCTAGGATCCATGGCTGCTTCAATCCCGGTAGTGCCTCTTGCCAAGCTGCACATACGAATTCTCCAATGGCTTCTTCTTTCTCAGTGGTTCCCAAATCATCACCCTCTGCATTCCCAGATCCAGGTAACCAACTCCTGCAAGCAGGACCTTCTTTGGTGGATGAGGCCAGACACAGACCTTTGGAGCTGCCCATTCCTGTCACCTCAGTCCAAGGCAATTGTAACCATGGATGCTTCCCTGATTGGGGGGGGGGGGGGGGCATTTCTAGGAAAAGACGGTCAAGGCACATGGTCCACTTTTGAGGCCAACCTACATATCAACATTCTATAACTGAGAGTGGTGCTGTTAGCGTTGTAGGCATTCCATCCGGTTCTTCCTTCTGGGACAATTGCATTTCAGTCAGACAACATGTCAGTAGTCTGGTATATCTAAAAGCAAGGAGGAACCAAGTCCTACCTCTCGTGTTGAGGGGCCATGAGGATTTGGTAGTGGACGATAGCTTCCAACCACTTTCTGATAACGCATATCCCGGGGAGCTCCAACGTGATTGCGGACAAGTTGAGCAGATATATTCTCCTGCCCCACAAGTGGTCTTTCAATCCTGATGTGGTTGCAGAAATTTTCAGCCGCTGGGACCAGCTGTGCTGCGACCTTTTCGCCTCTCCATCGAACAACAAGTGCAGCAGCTATTTTTCCCTATCCCCCCCCCCCAAAGGGGGAGTCCCCAAGGGATGCTCTGATTCACGATTGGCCCACGGGACTTCTTTATGCTTATCCCCCCATTCCTCTGATTCCACAGTTCTTAAAGAAAGCTCATCGGTTGAAATGCAAAGTGACCCCCGTAGCCTATTTTTGGCCTTAACAAGTTTGGTTCCCCTTCCTTCAGCCTCATCTGGTATACCTGCCATGGATTCTGGACCCTCTTCCAGACCTGATTGCTCACAGCCAAAGGTTGAGCCACCCAAATCTGTCCAGTCTCAAGCTGACAGCTTGGTTTCTCCACTTCCATTAATTGCCAGGTAGGCTTATCTCACCTCACCTGTTCGGGATGTTATCCTGGCCTCTCATGAACCATCCACCAGAAGACTGTATCAAGACAAATGGAAAAGGTTCTCTCTCTGGTCAAAGGATAACATGCTAGATCCATATTCGGCTCCAGTCACAGCAGATTTGCAATACTTGTTTAAATTTTTTGAAGAGGGTGCCGCAGCCTCTACCATACGAGTACATCTGGCTGCAATTTCAAATTACCATAATGGGCTGGATGGTACGCCTCCCATCTCACTACGTTTATGTAAGTCGTTTCTCAAAGGAATTCCACACATCAGGCCCCCTAGTCAGACAGCCTATAGAGCCATGGAATCTCATGTTAGTTCTACAGTCTTTGACTCAACCCCCCTTTGAACCTGCAGTGAAGTGTGACCTGAAATTCTTGTCTTGGAAATCCTTGATGTTTTTCGTGTTTCACTGTTGCAGTCATTACATTTGAGTAATCTGCTGGCAGGTTATCCTCAGTCGGCCTGAATGCCAAAGTCTTGGGTCCTGCGTCGGTTGCTGTCTCCTCTTCCATGACGTCAGGTCGTCAGGGATATAAAACATGCAGCCAACGCCATTTTTTTAGTCTTTCTTGCCACGCAGTGCCCGAAGCAGAAGCATTTCGCAAGTGCCGGTCGGCTGACTACTGAAATATTCGAGTTTGAGTTTCAGAATCGAAGACTTCACTAAAGCTAAGTACCCTGTTGGGGAAACTTTTTTCTTGCATTTTACCGATGTCAGAAAAAGTTAATAATTGTATTACTTGTGGGAAGCAAATACCTCATAAGGATTTCCATGTATACTGTATTCCTTGCCTAGGCCCTGATCACAATGTGCCTGGCTGTCGGTTTTGTGCTAGATTTAACCAACACACTATTAAGCGTCAGTATATTTTTGCATCTAAGTATTTTGGAAACAGAGTTAACTACCCAGAAATGTCATCAGATAGCAATCCGACTACCGGAGTACATAAAAAACGCAAAGAAAAGGACAGAGAAAGGAAGGAAGCTTCTCCTAAGCCAGTCGCTGGTTCACCAGTACTCAGTGAGGCGCTTTCATAGCCCCTGATACCCGCTACCTTCGAGTCGCAGGCCTCTACTGACACCCATGTGGGGCCGGTATGCCGCAAGATACTCAAAGTATTGGACAGACGGATGTATCTCCCTCGGATGGGTCCGGAGCCGCTGAGCGGGCACCGGCTTCTGAGGGTGTCTTCAGACCTCAACATTTGTATATCAAACCGACAAAAGCTGCAAAACCAAAGGCAAAGACACCTTCTAAACCTAAAAAAAACGACGCCTGAGCCATGTGCACAGGCATCTATGCCTAAAAAAAGATGATCAAAATGGCTGAGGACCTTATTACCTTGATCAGGGGTACCCATCCCCCTCCAGATAAGAGTCCTAGGCAAGACACTGACTATGAGTCTTCAGATCAGATTTCTATTATTCTGATTCCTCTTCTTATCAGGAATTATCTTTACCTCCCTATGAGGATTCTGATGCTGAGGAGTCTATTCCATCAGCATCTCCTCCTGAGGATTATTCATTTGGAGAAACCTTGCATACTTTGAGGGAGCATTTCCACTGGGAGAGTCAAGACTTCTCAGAATCAAAAAAGAGGTTCAGGGATTTCCTTCTTCTCCCTCAGCACAAGCCTTTAGCCATTCCTCCTGTTTTAGACATTGTGGATGATGTGTTTTCGGAGTCAAGCCTGACCCCTGACTCCTTACCCGGCTCCCAGTAAGCCTGACAGGTATTACAGGGTCCCTGACTCTCATAAATTTTTATTTAGAAACCTTGCTGCTGATCCTGAAACTATTTCACAGGGTCCGAAGGGAGTTAAGGCCTCAACAGCAAAAAACCCTACCCCCTCCAACAGAGATTCAAGGGCACTGGACAGATGGGGAGAAAAGGTTTATACATCTGCAACCTTGGCAATCAGGGCCTTAAACTGTCAATTTCATATGCTTAAGTACCAACAACATGTTATGGGATTGCTGAAACAGAAAATGATGTTGATTTCAGAATGTGCAGGAATTATTGCATGCAGCTGAACAAGTTGGAAAGCATACTTTGCAATGTGGTTTTGATTTTTTAGAAACCTCCTGCAGGGACGCAGTTACTGGATCTGTGATTAGGAGGCATGCCTGATTAAAGGAACAAAATTTGCCTGATCATGTTAAAGCTAAATTGCTAGATGCACCTTTACAGCATGATTCTCTGTTTGGTATTAAGGCAGAAGAGGTTTTAAAGAAAATGGAAGACAAAGCTAAGTCTATGCAAACTGTGAAAGATTTCTTGCAAGTACAGCCACCTAGATTCAGTAGATACTGGCCTACAAAAAATTGGTCCTTTCCTGTGTCAGACAGAGCTCAAAGGGGCAAATCCAGATGCCCTAAGGGTTCCAGGTACCAGGCTCAAAACATATACAGGTCAAAGCAATGGGGCGCATCTGTCTCCAAATCTGGAGGAAATAATGCGCAAACCTACAGAAAGCAATCCCAATGACTTCCCTCTGCCTACACCAAGCACTTATCTTTTGGCAGCACCCATAGGGGGAAAAATAGCACTTTTTGCTCAAAATTGGCAGTTAATAACCCAGGACAAGTGGGTACTAAACATTGTATCACAGGGATACAGATTCCATTTCCACACTCTGCCAATGTCAAATGGTTGGCCAGATCTGCCAAAAAATCAATGGGCAGAGGCACAGAAACAGGTTACGTCCCTCATGGATATGGGGGCCATTCACAGTACCAGAACAGGAATAAGGACAAGGTTTTTACCCGACTGTTCTTGGTACCCAGAAAGGACAAGGTCTGGCGGCCAATACTGGATTTATCGATTTTGAACACATACCTGGACATTCCAAAATTCAAAATGCTCACTTTGCAACAGCTTCTGCCCATGCTGGGCAAGAATGCTTGGCTGGTGACTTTAGACCTAAAAGAGGCATACCTACATGTCCCAATAAGGCAGTCGTGCAGAAGATAGCTCAGATTCAAGGCTGGCTTAATGCATTACCAATTCACTGCACTGCCCTTTGGCTTATCTACTGCACCCAGCATCTTTACAAAGTGCCTGGCACCAGTAATTGCATTTTGCAGACAAAGAAGTATTCAAATATATCCTTGCTTGGATGACTGTCTCATTCAAGCAGAGAACAAGGTCACTCTTCTATGACACCTGGCTTTTGTGAAAAGGCTTCTAACATGCCTAGGGTACACAATAAATGAAAAGAAATCACAACTGGTACCCTCTCAAAAGATAACATTCCTGGGTGCAAGCTTGCACACAACTGCCCAGATGGCTTACCTCACGCCAGACAAACAAAGGCAACTGACTACTTACTTCAAACTATCCCTATCTGGTCTTTCACAAGCACAGAGTATCTCTCCGGACGAATCCATATTTCCTCCACAAGGTTTTTTTCTGACTTCTCTATCAGTCAGTCCATTGACCTACAAATGTTCTTTCCGAATCTTTCTAATAAAAGAGAGCACTGCCTACATTCCTTGGATGTACACAGACAACTGAGATTCTATTTAGGCAGAACCAAAATTATGTACAAGTCTTGACCAGCTTTTCATTTCTTTTTCTGGACATAGAATGGGAAATTCTGTATCCAGGGTTATATTATAGAAATGGCTGAGGGCTGTATACACTTATCTTACTCTTCCACAAAAGAACATATGCCACTGGTTAAAGCCCATTCCACTAGATCTATGGCGACATCTGTAGCTTTCCACACCAGGGCTTCTAAGGATGACATTTGCACAGCAGCCACTTGAGCTGAACCCCACACTTTCATCACTCATTACAAATTGGATGTGGTCTCCAGAGGGAGAGCTGCCTTCAGCTCAGTGGTACTCAGGAATGTTCTTCCATAAGGACCGCCCATGTGTCTCAAGGTAGCTTGGGATTCTGTCCTGTCAGTGATGAATGGAAAGATGATTAACAACATCAGATAAAGAAGTTATATCTTACCATAACATTCCTTCTGTGTTGATGTTCTTCGTGTTTCACTGTTGCAGTCATTACATTAGGGTAATCTGTTGGCAGGTTGCCCTCAGTCGGCCTGATTAACAAAGTCTTGGGTCCTGCATCGGTTGCTGTCCCTTCTTCCATGACGTCAGGTCATCAGGGGTATAAAACATGCAGCCGACGCCATTACTTCAGTCTTTCTTGCCGCGTGGTGCCCAAAGCAGAAGCAGTTGGCAAGTGCCGGTCGGCCGACCCCTGAAATTTTCGTTTTCGAGTTTCAGAATCAAAGTCTTCAACTAAAAGCTAAGTACCCCATTGGGGAAACTTTTTCTTGCTCCTTACCGATGTCAGTAAAAGTTAATAATTGCATTACTTGTGGTAAGCAAATACCTCATAATGATTTTCATTTGTACTGTATTCCTTGCCTAGGCCCTGATCATAACTTACCTTGTTGTCGGTTTTGTGCTAGATTTAATCAACGCACTATTAAAAGTCGGTACATTTTTGCTTCTAAATATTTTTGCTCATGATTTAACTATCCAGAAATGATGTCGGTTAGCAATCCGACTACTGGAATACCTAAAAAACGCAAAGAAAAAGACAGAGACAGGCCATCGAGGTTCCAAACTGATAACAACGCTTCTCCTAAGCCAGTCACTAGTTCGCCGGTACTCAGTGAGGTGCTTTCGCAGCCCCTGATGCCCGCTACTCTTGATTTGCAGGCCTCTACTGAGACCCATTCTGAGTACGGTATGCTGCGAGATGCTTTAAGTATTGAACCCGCAGATGTCTCTACCTTAGATGGGTCCAGAAGCCGCTGTGCAGGCACCGGCTTCTGAGGGTGTTTTCAGGCCTAAAGATTTGTATATTAAACCAACGCCATCTTCAAAACTAAGGCCAAAATCTACTTCTATGTCTAAAAAAATGACACTTGGGCCACGTGTGCAGGCCCCTATGCCTAAAAAATAAATGATCAAAATGGCTGAAGATTTAATTACCTTGATCAGGGGTAGCCAAACCTTCTCCTGCTAAGAGGCCTAGGCAAGACATTGATTATGAATCTTCTGATCAGGATTCTATTTCTTCTGATTCTTCTGCTGAGCAGGATTTATCTATACCTACTTATGAGGACTCTGACGCAGAAGATTCCATTCCTTTTGCTTCTCCCCCTGAGGATTTCTCTTTTGGAGAAACTTTGCATACCTTAAGGGAACATTTCCACTGGGAAAATCAGGATTTTTCTGAATCTAAAAAGAGACTTAGGGATTTTCTTCTTCTTCCTCAGCATAGGCCTTTGGCTATACCTCCTGTTCTAGACATTGTTGATGATGTTTTTCCAGAATCTAGTATGACTCCTGATTCTCTGCCTCTGGCTCCTAGTAAGCCAGACAGATACTACAGGGTTCCTGACTCCCACAAATTCCTTTTCAAAAATCCTACTGCTGATCCTGAAACCATTTCTCAGGGTCCCAAGGGCATTAAGGCCTCTACTGCTAAAAATCCTACCCCTTCTGATAGAGATTCCAGGGCGATGGATAGATGGGGTAAGAAGGTTTACACATCTGCAACCTTGGCAATCAGAGCTTTAAAGTGTCAATTTCATATGCTTAAATATCAACAGCATATCATGGGACTGCTGAAACAGAAAATGATGTTAATCTCTGACTGTGTGGAAAGTAAAGATTTGCAGGATTTATTACGTTCAGCTGAACAAGTTGGAAAACATACTTTGCAATGTGGTTTTGATTCCTTGGAGGCCTCCTGCAGGGCTGCTGTAACTGGATCTGTGCTAAGAAGGCATGCCTGGCTCAAAGAGCAAACTCTGCCTGACCATGTTAAAGCAAAATTGTTGGATGCTCCTTTACAACAGGACCATCTCTTTGGTAATAAGGCTGAAGAAGTGTTAAAAAAAGATGGAAGATAAAGTTAAATCTATGCAAACTGTGAAAGATTTCTTACAAGTGCAACCCCAAGATTTAGTAGGCACTGGCCTACTAAGAACTGGTCCTTTCCAGTCCCCTCAAGAGCCGCTCAGGTCAAATCAAGACATTCCAAAAGCTCCAGGTTTCAGTCACAAGGAACTTTTAGAACAAAACAATGGGGTGCCTCCACCTCCAAATCTGGAAACAGCAAGGCACCTCCCTATGGTAAACAGTCTCAATGACTTCCCTCTACAATCACCAAGCACTTACATTTTAGCCACCCATTTGGCGGGAAAACTGGCACTTCATGCACGAAACTGGCAACTTATTACCCAGGACAAATGGGTTTTAAATATAGTATCCCAGGGATACTGATTTAATTTCCACACGTTGCCAATCCCAAACGGATGGCCAGATCTGCCCCCAAATCAGTGGGCAGAGGCCCAGAAACAAGTTCTGTCCCTCATGCACATGGGGGCTATTCAACCAGTACCAGAGGAGGAAAAGGGACAAGGTTTCTATTCAAGACTTTTCCTGGTACCCAGAAAAGACAAATCATTGCGTTCAATTCTGGACTTATCCACTCTAAACACATTTCTGGACATTCCAAAATTCAAGATGCTGACTCTTCAACAGTTGCTACCTATGCTAGGCAAAGATGCCTGGTTGGTAACTCTAGAGTTAAAAGAGGCTTACCTGTATATCCAATCAGGGAATCTTGCAGAAGATATCTCCGCTTCAAAGCAGGCTACTTGCATTACCAGTTCTCTGCACTGCCCTTTGGCTTATCTACTGCGCCCAGGATCTCCACAAAGTGCCTGGCACCAGTAATTGCATTTTGCAGACAAAGAAATATTCAAATATATCCGTAACTGGATGATTGTCTAATTCAGGCAGAAAACAAGGACATTTTTCTAAAGCATCTGGCGTTTGTAAAAAGGGTTCTAACTTGTCTAGGGTACACCATAAACGAAAAGAATTCACAACTGTTACCCTGTCAAAAAATTACATTCCTGGGTGCAAGCTTGAATACAACTGCCCACATGACTTACCTTACGCCAGAAAAGCAAATTCAATTGGTGACTTACTTCAAACAGGTGGCCACAAAAACCCTGCTATCTGCAAGACAAATTCTGCAAGTCTTGGGATTCATGGCTTCCTGCATTCTTCTAATTCCATATGCAAGACTGCATATGAGGAAACTTCAGTGGTACTTAAAAAGTTTATGGAGTCAACATTGTCACAGCCTGGAAACAATGATTCCTATTATACCTTGCCTGCAACTATTGTTCCTATGGTGGGCAGAGGCCTGCCACCAAAACAAGGAACTGCCATTCACTCCACCCCCTGCCACCCAAACTCTACAGATGCATCAAACTATGCTTGGGGGGCTCATCTGGCAGGAAAGTGCATTCAGGGCAAATGGAGCCCAAATCAAATGCACCCACGTATCAACCATAAAGAGATGCTAGCTGTACAGAATGCACTGACAGCCTTCAAGGACTACCTTCATCCAAGACATTTAATGATAAAGATAGACAACACCACAATTATGTGGTACATAAACAAGCAGGGGGGGTACACATTCCTACCCCCTTTGCAGACTAGCCATGACATTGTGGAACACAGCCTTGACCTATCAAATACAACTACAAGCTCAATTCCTGCCAGGAAAGCTAAATACTCTGGCAGACGAACTAAGAAGAAATCTTATGGACCCACATGAATGGAAACTGGAACCACAAGTTTTCAGCATGTTGACACGCAAATGGGGGAGCAGAGACATAGATCTTTTTGCCTCACCCCAGAACTATCAGTTGGACAAATTCTGCACAAGAGTTCATCACAAAAAAGCTTGGAAAGTGGATGCTCTATCATTCAGCTGGAAAAACCTATCGGTCTGTGCTTTTCCCCCTCTGCCTCTGCTCTCCAATGATCCACTAAAAGTCAGACAAGACAAACCAAAAATGATTCTGATTGCTCCAAACTGGTCTCGCCAACACTGGTACCCACTCCTGCGCAATGTGTCACACCTTCCTCCGTGGCACCTGCCTCAGACACTTATTACCCAGGACAAATGGGTTTTAAATATAGTATCCCAGGGATACAGATTTCAGCAGAACTACCAAATTCTGCACACTCAGCTCCAAACTTTGAATCTTACAGCGTGGCTAATCAACTAATTTCACCCTTGGCATCCCTCCGCAAACTTGTGATGAATGTCATTTTGGAGGCTAGATGGCCTAGTACTAGAAATTCTTATGCTGACAAATGGAAAAGATTCTGTGCCTGGAAACAATCACAAGGAATAAGCACAGCAATGCCCAATATTCCTCAGATTCTGCAATACTTAACTGAGATGCTTCACAAGGGCCTATATTTTTTTTTTCCATAAAAATCCATGCGTCTGCCATTTCAGCTCATTACAACACAGAACCACCCCTCTTCTCTCATCCTCTGCTAAAGCAGTATCTCAGAGGGGCCAGAAATGTAAAACCTCCCAGAAGAGCACCAACTCCTGCATGGGAACTCAATTTTGTGTTGGAAAAACTCACTCTCCCTCCTTTTGAGCCAGCTGCTACTGCAGACCTAAAATTTCTCTCCTGGAAAACATCTTTCCTTTTAGCAGTCACTTCAGCTAGAAGGATTTCAGAGTTACAGGCTCTTATAGCAGTAGAGCCTTTCATTATTTTTCATCCGGACAGGGTGGCTCTCAGGACCAATCCATCTTTCATGCCTAAGGTGGTATCCAGTGTGGCTCTTAATCAGACCATTCATCTGCCAACTTTCTTTCCCAATCCGCAGAACAAGGGTGAACAGATTCAGCATTCATTGGATGTACACAGACAACTTAGATTCTACTTAAACAGGACAAAATCTCTAAGAAAATCTGAACAACTATTGGTGGCATTTGCTGCAGGGGCAGAGGGAAAGGCTATTTCAAAGCAGTCTATTTCCAAATGGATAAGCCATTGTATTTGTTTCTGCTATATGCACCATGGTAAACCTATCCCCAAGAGGATCAGATCTCATTCCACCAGGGCTGCATCTACCTCTGCAGCCTTTCTCAGAGGGGTTCCTACTAGAGACATTCTAGAAGCTGCTACCTGGAGCTCAGTTCACATGTTCACCAAGCATTACCATTTACCTCTCTTCTCTAAATCCAGAGCTGGTTTTGCCACTGTTGTCCTGCAGGGC
Source organism: Protopterus annectens (assembly GCF_019279795.1). NCBI lineage: Eukaryota > Metazoa > Chordata > Ceratodontiformes > Protopteridae > Protopterus > Protopterus annectens. Next base: position 448,708,811 of record NC_056727.1, read on the forward strand.
CTTATAGCTGCTCCTAATGCTGTATAAATCCATCCTCCCAACCATAGCTTTGGGAATCTACCCAAATGTAATTACTGCAATAGTGAAACACGAAGAACATAGTACAGTTGTGCACACTTACCATAAATGTAGATGTTCGAGTGTATTCACTGTTGCAGTCCTGGTTACCCACCCTCCAGCCTCCTGTTTTTCTCTTACTATACCTCTCCTTTCTTTTACTATGCTTAAAAGCCTTTTTGGTGTATTTGCTTTTGTTTGGAGGTATATTTTTTTGTGTTTTAAATTGTATACATATATATTTTGCTCCCCATTTGGGGGGGCACCTGACATCTGGGGCAATAAAAACTGATGTAATGACGTCGGCTGCATGTTTTATACCCCTGACGACCTGACATCATGGAAGAAGGGACAGCAACCGACGCAGGACCCAAGACTTTGTTAATCAGGCCAATTGAGGGCTACCTGCAAGCAGATAACCCAAATGTAATGACTGCAACAGTGAATACACTCGAACATCTACATTTATGGTAAGTGTACACAACTGTACTTTCATCTTCTTTCATTCATCACTTCCCACCCACCTTCCCCCTCCAAAGGCTCCTGGGGGATACTTTGGGTCCAAGTGGTGTCTTAGGGCATTTGCGCAGAAGGGGCCTCTGCTTTTCTGGTTTGTCACGGGCAAACTCGATCTGAGGTAACAGGGAGAAGGGCATTGTGGGTAGAAGCTTAGCTTTAGAGTTTTTGGCTGGTGCGAGCTTGGTAATAGGCCGACTCGGTACCGAGGGCTCAGAACCGAACCCATCAGTGATGAATGAAAGATGATGAACAACACAGATAGAACGTTATGGTAAGACCTAACTTCTTTTTTTCATTGCATCCTTTTGATTCATAAGTCTAACCACGCACATCAAACCCATTTGGATCACAAGTGCCATGGGAGTCTGTATGGGAGGCCTGTTAGCAGGGAGATAGTTATTTGTAGGGTGGGAGTTGTTAAGTTAATACTTTTTCTTATTGACGACTTCTATCGAAAAGGGACAGGGGAGCCAGACCGGGGGTACATTTATGATTTTCTATCCAGTCCATCAAGGTTTCATTTGAGTTAGGCATGAACTTTATTTTACATGGATGGATGGGGAGCCTATTCCATAGCATGGGGATCCTTGAGGACATGTATATGACTCTTCAGTATATTCTGTTTGTCAAAAGCAAAGTTCAGAGAGTTTCTGGTACTGTTTGTTTTGTGCATGTGCAACAGACTGGTATTCATGCCCTAAATTCTTCTGGTGAGAAACATTTGTGGGTGTTTCAGATGTTCCAAATTATTCATAGGCAAATACTAGGCAAACTGCTTTGAATAGCCATTTTAGACCTAGCCAATAACCTAAGGTCATAATCAAACCCTCTACCATGTGTCTATGAGATGAAGACCTTAACAATTATTCCAAATCCACCCTTACAGTTACTGCTTTCCAAGTCAAAGGCACATCCCCTCCTAGGAAAATATTAACAAGTACTAGCCAGACTTTTAATGTCTCATACTTCCTCTTTCACATGTTATAGGAAGTTACTAGGCTAATGGCCGTAGGGCTCTTACAAGCCTAGCCAAGTTCTACCCTTATTTCCTTAATCAGCACTAATTGCCCCTTTCCAAGAGGGACACAGGTGGAATCCCCGGGGTGAGTTTATGTTTACCCATCCAATTGTCCAGATTGCATTTGAAGAGGGCCAATGAGGTTCTCTGTCTGACATGAAGTTGAGAGTCTGTTATAGGATCATAGAAAGTTGCCAGGCTAATGGCTCCATGTCTATTGTAATTCCATTATTAGAAGGGGTTTTCTGTGTGTTCTGAGTGTTGCAGCCATTACATTTGGGTTATCCTGCTGGCAGGTTGCCCTCAGTCGGCCTGAATTCCAAAGTCTTGGGTTCTGCGTTGGTTGCTGTCTCCCCTTCCCTGACGTCAGGTTGTCAGGGGTATAAAAGATGCAGCCAATGCCATTTTCTTCAGTCTTTCTTGCCGCGTGGTGCCCGAAGCAAAAGCAGATTGCAAGTGCCAGTCGGCCGACTCCTGAGATTTTCGTTTGGTGTTAAGGCAGAAGAGGTGTTAAAGAAAATGGAGGACAAAGCTAAATCTGTGCAAACGTTCAAGGAATTCTTACAGGTACAGCCTCCTAGGTTTAGCGAATTGGTCCTTTCCAGTGTCAGACAGACCTCAAAGGGGCAGATCCAGACGCCCTAGAGGCAGATCCCAGCCACAAGGTTCGTACAGGTCTAAGCAATGGGGTGCTTCTATCGCCAAAAGCGGAGAGGACAAATCACAACCATACAGGAAACAGTCCCAATGACTTCCCCCTGCCTGTACCAAGCACTTATCTTCTGGCAGCACCCTTAGGGGGAAAACTAGCACTTTTTTCTCAAAATTGGCACATTATTACCCAGGAGAAATGGGTTCTAGACATAGTGTCACAAGGCTACAAGTTTCACTTCCATACCCTGCCAAGGGCAAACGGTTGGTCAGACCTGCCAAAAAATCAATGGGCAAAGACTCAAAAACAAGTTGCATCTCTCATGCACATGGGGGCTATTCAGCAAGTGCCACAGCAAGAGCAGGGGCAAGGATTTTACTCAAGACTGTTCTTGGTACCCAGAAAGGACAAAGCATGGAGACCAATTCTGGACCTATCTATTCTAAACACTTACCTGGATATACCCAAATTCAAGATGTTGACCTTGCATCAGCTTCTGCCCATGCTGGGCAGCAAGGCTTGTGACTTTAGACCTAAAAGAGGCATACCTGCATGTCCCAATCAGACAATCATGCAGAAGATACCTCAGATTCAAAGCTGGCTCAAAGCATTACCAATTCTCTGCACTGCCCTTTGGCTTATCTACTGCACCCAGGGTCTTCACAAAGTGCCTGGCACCAGTAATTGCTTTCTGCAGACAAAGAGGAATACAAATATATCCTTACTTGGACGACTGCCTCATTCAAGCAGAGAACAAGGACATTCTACTACAGCATCTGGCTTTTGTGAAGAAACTTTTAACATGCCTAGGGTACACAGTCAACGAAAAGAAATCAAAACTAGAATCCTCACAAGAGATAATATTCTTGGGTGCAAGCTTAAATACAGCTGCCCAGATGGCTTATCTCACGCCAGACAACCAAAGGCAACTGACTACCTATTTCAAGGAAATGGCAACAAAGGCCCAGTTATCTGCAAGAAAAATTCTGCAGGCTTTGGACTTCATGGCATCCTGCATCCTACTAATTCCATATGCAAGACTGCATATGAGGAAACTTCAATGGTGCCTAAAAAGTGTCTGGACACAACATTGCCACAGCCTGGAAACAATGATTTCTCTCATTCCCTGCCTGCAACAGGAGTTTCGATGGTGGGCATAGGCTTGTCACCAAAACAAGGGACAGCCATTCTCAGTACCCCCTGACAGGCAGAACCTTACGACGGATGCATCAGATTATGCCTGGGGGCCCACATGGCAGGAAGAGGTATTCAGGGCATCTGGTCCACAAACCAAATGCATCTACATATCAATCAAAAGGAGATGCTAGCTGTTCAAAATGCCCTGATAGCCTTCAAAGACCTAATTAATCCGGGACAACTTCTGATAAAGACAGACAACACCACGGTCATGTGGTACATAAACAAGCAGTGGGGCACTCACTCTTACCCCCTTTGCAGACTAGCCATGGCTTTATGGGACACAGCATTGACTTACCAAGTTCATCTGCAGGCGCAATTCCTGCCAGGAAAGGAAAATACTCTGGCAGACGAACTAAGCAGAAACCTCATGGATCCCCACGAGTGGCACCTGGATCCACAAGTCTTCAGCATGATAACAAAGAAATGGGGACACCCGGACATAGATCTATTTGCCTCCCCTCACAACAATCAACTAAAAAAATTCTGCACAAGGACTTCTCACAGACAAGCATGGAAAGTGGACGTCTTATCTTTCAGCTGGACAAACCTATCAGTATATGCCTTTCCTCCACTGCCTCTCCTCCCCAAAGTACTCCTAAAGGTCAGACAGGAGAAACCAAAAATGATTCTGATTGCCCCAGACTGGCCACGCCAGTACTGGTATCCAATCTTAAGGAACTTGTCTCAATGCCCAGCCTGGACCTTACCTCAAATAATTCATCTACTGTCCCAACAAAACAATAAGATTCTGCACAGCCAACTCAGGACCCTAAACCTGGCAGCATGGCGGATAATGTAGCCATACAAAGCACACCTCTCATTAAAGCTGTGATGGATGTCATTTTAGAAGCCAGAAGGCCTAGTACTAGAAAATCCTATGCTGGAAAATGGAAGAGATTTTGTGCTTGGAGCCAAGCTCAATGAACTGATACAGCTGTCCCAAATATTCCTCAGATTTTGCAATACTTAACTGAGATGCTGGACAAAGGCCTATCTTTCTCATCAATTAAAATCCATGCCTCTGCCATTTTGGCTCATTACAGTACAGGGCCACCACTCTCTTCTCATCCTTTATTAAGGCAGTACCTCAGAGGAGCCAAAAATTTAAGGCCTCCAAGGAGAACACCAACACCTGCATGGGACCTCAATTATGTCTTGGAAAAACTCACCTTACCTCCTTTTGAGCCAGCTGCTACTGCAGATATAAAGTTTTTATCTTGGATAACAGCTCTGCTCCTAGCAATAACTTCTGCAAGACGAGTGTCAGAGCTACAGGCTCTCATGGCTGTGGAACCCTTTATCATTTTTTATCCGGACAGGGTCTCCCTGAGGACAAACCCTACATTTATGCCTAAGGTAGTATCCATTGTAGCCCTTAACCAAACTATTCATTTGCCAACTTTTTATCCAAATCCACAGAACAAGGGGGAGAAAATTCTGCATTCTTTGGACGTACACAGACAACTTAGATTCTGCTTGGATAAAACTAAAGTTTTCAGAAAGACAGAACATTTACTAGTGGCATATGCTGCAGGATCACAAGGAAAGGCCATCTCCAAGCAGACTATTTCAAAACGGATAGGTCACTGCATTCGTTTCTGCTACTCTCAGCATGGCAAACCTGTGCCTAAGGACATTAGGCCACATTCAACCAGAGCTGCAGCCACTTCTGCAGCCTTTCTCAGGGGAGTACCAACCAAAGACATTTTAGAGGCTGCTACTTGGAGTTCAGTGCATACCTTTACAAAACATTAAAATCTGCCACGGTTTTGCCACTGCAGTTCTGCAGGGCCTCATAGGCACCCCTAATGCTATTTAGTTCCATCCTCCCATACATACCTTTGGGAATCTACCCAAATGTATTGACTGCAACAGTGAAACACGAAGAACATAGTACAGTTGTGTACACTTACCATAAATGTAGATGTTCAAGTGTATTCACTGTTGCAGTCCAGGTTACCCACCCACCATCCCCCTTATTTTTGCTGGAACTTATCTTGCCTTCTCTGATCTATAAAACCTATGTGGTGTATTTGCTTATAGATGAAGGTAAAGTTTATTTTGATGCATGTATGTGTTACTTACATATATTTAGCATACCCTTTTGGGGTCACCTGACATCTGGGGCAAGAAAAACTGAAGAAAATGGTGTCGGCTGCATCTTTTATACCCCTGACGACCAGATGTCAGGGAAGGGGCGACAGCAACTGACGCAGGACCCAAGACTTTGGAATTCAGGCCAACTGAGGGCAACCTGCCAGCAGGATAACCCAAATATAATGACTGTAACAGTGAATACACTCGAACATCTACATTTATGGTAAGTGTACACAACTGTACTTTTCTTATTCCTTCTTTTATTTCATTTTCCTTTATTTTTCATATTAGTACCCCTCTTTCCATCTTCATTAACCAACAAAGTTGCAGTTGCCTAAAGTACGTTACCATTTCCTGTACATTACTCACAAACTCATCATCATCTTGTTTAGTCTGCTGTAGTAATTCACCAGTAGATTCATAATTTTTCTTAGATCCATTTCTGTCCTATAATTCCTGATTTTAATTATCAACCTTTCTACCGTTATTGCCTCAAACATTGAGACAACACCACCGTTGCTCTAGGGTTATTGGCAGCAATAGTTTTAAAACTATTGCTTTATGTTCATTCACATTTTTTTTTAAGTACTGTTGCATGTACATCAGTTGCTCTTCAATCTGCTGTGATCAACTTATTCTTTTTTGCCTCTCTAAATCCCTAACTTTGTAAACCCCTCCCTTAATCTCCTGTGAGTTTTATTCCATGTATGTTACACTTTCATTGTGACCACATTTCTAATCTTAGTTTGCAATTATCTAATTTCTTTTCAAGATCTTTACTGCTTAGGTTCAAATTTGATAATGTTTCACTTAAAGTTTGCTTTCTTAATCATTAAACTACTTCCATTTCAGAAGGAATACTGGAAATTGCCAGTGTTTGTTACAGTATACTTGCTTACAAAACTTAATTTGCATAGATGTTCGTTGTGTTTCGTTGTTGCAGTAATAACAGCATGGAATATCCATGCTGTGGTAGCCCTTTGGTGTGAATACTAGAGACTTCATCTTCCTTCTCTGGGGTTAGCAAATGCCCTCACCCTTACATCAGAACATTTGGGTATAAGGGTCGTCGCCCAGTTTTCAACTCTTTCTGGCTGTTGAAGCCTGAAGCTTCAAGGTTGTAGAGCGCATCCATCAGTCTGTGCCAGAGAACTTTCAAAGCTAAGTGCCCCTTTGGGGAACCATTTCTTTCTTTTTATTGAACTGCTAAATTAGATATTGTCAAGAGAAGTACTTGTCTGGAATGTGGAAAGTAAATTCCATAGAGAGACTTCATACTCTGTCTTTTTTGCTTGGACCCATAGCACGATGTTCCAAATTCTCCTGACTGTTCTCATTTTAATAGATGTTCTTAGACCGTGATAAGGGTTGTCATGGGCATTGACGCAGTATGACATCTGCTGGTTCTGCTGACTCCAGTCATTCTCGTAAATGGAGAGGCATGCATCCTAAACATGTTAGGAAGCAGACAACAGTCATTCTCTTTTTGCCAGTCCATCCAGAATTGTGGTTGTTGAAGGAGAAGATATGCTTTTGCACTCCCCTTTAGCAGCCAAGCTCATGGCTGAGGCCTCCACTGAGACTTCTTTGGAGTCCAGTATGCCAGCAGCCCCCTCCTTGTTTGCATGGGTTGAAAGAATTAAGATGTTGGTTGGGTCAAGGCCATTTTGCAGACCTCGGCATTCAATGCCTACACTAGGTCTTCAGAGGGGGTGAGTGGAGCCCCCCCCCCCTCAGGTTAAAGAAGAGTCATCAGTGGTCCGAGTGCAGGCCACAGTTGTCCACCAGCAGTACATCCAGTGCCACACCTAGACCAAACCCAAAGACCAAGATTAAAAAGGCTGCATTCAGCTTGCTACAGCCTAGGCCTTCAGGCTGCTAACCTCAGCAGGCCAACCAGCAGGATATACTGAGGCTGGCTAAGGATCTCATACAGATTGTGAGATCCAAGCTGAACAGTCCTGTCAGAACTTCTGCTACAGAATCATCTCCTGTGAAAAGAAAGAACAAACATTTCCCCCAGGATTGCATTGAATCCTATGACTGTGATGAGGATAAATTAGCATATTGGTTCATAGGTTCATAGATAAGTACTAGGCTAGCTGCCTTGTAGGTTATTTTAAGCCTAGCTAATTTCCCTTTTTGTGCTCGAAATAACCTATCCCATTTGGTTTTAGATTGGCCATAACCCATTCCGTATGTTGACAAAATTTCCATAGGTTCATTTGCTGATTAAGAATCTGATAAAAATCTTGCCTCAGCTTTGCCACCTGAGGATTTTACTGTAAAATAACCACCTAATGATTTCACTGTAAAATGAGAAAGTTCTTCAACTGGGAAGCTCAGGACTACCCACATTATAAGAAGGGGGTTAGAGAATTTTTAAAACTGTCTGAATGTAAATCATTTGCTGTTCCTCCAGTACTAAAAGTAGTGTGTGATGTCAAATTTTACTCTTACCTACAACCTGACTTCCAACCACCTGCTCTCAGGAAGCTAGAACAGTTTTACAGGGTCTCGGATACCTATAAGCTCCTGTTTAGAAATCCTTTGGTAGACCCCTGAGGTGAAGTCTCAGAGTCACAAGGGAGCTAAAGGCAGCGTTTCAAGGAACCCTTTGCCAAATGAGAAGTAAGGCAGGACCCTTGACAGATCTGGCAGAAAAGTTTACGCTTCTGCCATCATGTTCTTGGCAGCTTCAGTCATTGGTTTCATGTAGCCAAATTTCAGGAGATGCTTCTGGACTAAATGAATGAGAAACTGGAGGGGATGGAGCATAGAGCTCTCTCTAAGTAATTGCTTGACCTTTGGAACTCTTGTCCCTAGATTGCTAAGTGTTCTTTGCATTGTGGCTTTGATGTTTTAGAAACATCAACCAGGATGGCAGCCTCTGAGTCAGTTATTCGTAGGCATGCCTGGTTAAGGTAACAGCCCCTTCCAAAGCATGTGAAGTCTGAACTCTTGGATGCACCACTGGATAGGGAGTTTTTGTTTGGACCCAAGACTGAAGTTATTTTCAAAAACTGGAGGGCAGAGCTATATCTATGCAGACTGTCAATGACTTTTTGCATATTCAGCCACTGTGATTTAGTAAGAATCACCCTACCAAGCTCTGGTTCTTTTCTTCCTCTCAACCCAGACAAAGAGTGAAAAAGACCAGAAGGGATAGACATCAAAAATAGCATAAAAGATGGTAAGTTGACCAAGGAAGCAGGCCTAGCAGGTCTGGCCTCTGGGACCTAGCAGATCAATTCCCTGTCCCCCTTCTCTAAGTCTCACCCCAGCCCAACTCTTCCTTTCCTTGTTCCTTCTAATCTTTTCCCCCTGATCCTTTTGAACTGGGGGACTTTCTGTATCCCTAAAATAGTGGACAAACATTACTCAGGGCCAATGGGTCTTAATCATAATAAAATCAGTCATTCAATATATAACATGCATCCATTATTCCCTGTGAACCATATTTCACTGAAAAAAGAGTATATTTAACTTTGTTCCATTTTGTGTTCATTACATCAATAAGTCCAAAGTCTGCATATATTTCTCTAAATGTCTACCATCAGCCAGTATTCTGTAGTATCTTGCCCTTCTAAAGACATCTTTCTTATTTCCTGTACTGCTTCAGTCTCCTGCTGCTACCATATGTCCTTAATGAAAAGCTGTAACTTCTTCCATGATATTCTTTATATCTTATTTCCCTACTTTGAGTAGAATATATAGTGCTGTCAGTGTGATTCCTAGATTCTGCCAACAACCTCTCAAAACTATAAATCTTCTCTGTCTGTCCCTCATTTGTTTGTCAGTCTTTATTCATAGACCCTTTTAATTAGTATGAATACACCTTTCTTCAATTCCAACAAAAAACAAAATGTTGGTGCTCTCTATGATTCATGTGCATTTTCTGTAGCATTACTTGTATATTACTATTGTAAGTCTAGGTAAGTACTTTCTCCTAATTTTTATCAACAAGCCCATTTATATTACAAACCAGTATGTCAAATTGTACCATAGTAAAAATTACATTTCATTGTATTTAACTTTTATTTTTTGTCTTTTTAGTACATACTGCTCCATAATCTGTTTTTTCAGTTTTGTATTAATTTATATAGCTTCCTGTGTTATTGTATCATCTGAACCTGAACTTTCCAAAAAAAGAAATAAAAAGTCACTTCTCTCCCTACCCAAAAAAGCTTCTTTCTCTCTTTTTCATCTCACATAGATTCCTACAGGGTAACCTCTGACTAATCTGTAAGTCATCACATTTGCCTGTTTTGAGACCCTTTCAGTACTTTACAAGGGAGGACTGTTCATGCATTTCCTCTCTTCATTGCCCCTCTTGCAGGAAGGTCTTTTAAAAGTTAGACATTTATTATTTTATTTTATTTTACATTTGTTTACCGGGATAGTCCAACTGGATACATGTCCATTTTCAGCGGAGGCCCGGGGAGAAAAGCTCCAAAAAGACATTCAACAAACTGTTACATTTTTACAGTTTAAAACACAAATAAAAGGATTTTTACACAGATGTAAACAAACACAAAAGCAGATGCACAAACAAATTATTACATTTTTACTCAGATGGAAAATTGTAGACAGTGTTTTTAAGAATGATAGGGTATTGAATGCCTAGTAGGCTAACCTGGTAGTAGATCCAAGGAGATAGTAGGAATTGTAAGTTAAGAAACAATAAAGTGTAGGCAGAAGTCCTCCATGTGCACATGAGTGATGCATAGAGTTAGTCTGGATTAGGATAAGGACATAGCCATCGTTTTTGAAGTACAGAATCAGACTTTTCTTGAATTGAGGTAGAGTGAATTCAGATGTAAGATTAGCAGGAAGAGAATTCCAAGTTTTGCCAACAGAGTTAGCAAATAGAGATTTTAACGGCTGTGTTGTTGGATTTGAGAGTTTGAACTAGTAGTCTTTCAGATGAACGAAGTGCGGTAAGGTTACTGTAGGGGGTGATGAGGTTTTTAAGTACGGTTGTATTATCTGGTTGGTACAGGATCTTGTGTGCAACTATTGGTTGGTTAACCTGAAGTAGGTTAAGCAGTTCAAGCCATCCTAGTACATTTAGGTTATGACAGTGATGAGTTCTTTAGGCTGCATCGGTAGCAAATCTAGCAATGTGATTGTAGCTGCTAGAAAGTTTATTAAGGTCAGTTTTACTGAGGTTTGTAAATAGAGGGGAAGCATAGAGGAGGGTGGAGAGTAGATGTGTACGAGCAATTACAGATGTTCATCGTGTTTCACTGTTGCAGTCATTACACTTGGGTTATCCTGCTGGCAGGCTACCCACAGTCGGCCTGAATTCCAAAGTCCTGGTCCGGCGTCAGTTGGTGTCGCCTCTTCCCTGATGTCAGTGCGCCAGGGGTATAAAAGATCCAGCCGACGCCATTTTCTTCAGTCTTTCTTGCCGCGCAGTGCCCGAAGCAAAAGCAGTTTGCAAGTGCCGGTCGGCCGACTGCTGAGATTTTCGAAATAGAATTTCAGATCCGAAGTCTTCAACAAAGCTAAGTACCCCATTGGGGAAACTTTTTTCTTGCTCCAGACCTGTCAGAAAAAGTTAACAATTGTATTTCTTGTGAGAAGCAAATACCTCATAAGGATTTCCACTCTTACTGTATTCCTTGCCCAGGCCCTGACCACAACGTTGCTAGTTGTCGGTTTTGTGCTAGATTTAACCAATGCACTATTAAGCGTCAGTACGATTTTGCTTTTCATTATTTTGGCAGAAGGTTTAACTACATAGTGCCGTCGGAACAACTGACGACCGGAATTCATAAAAAACGCAAGGATAAAGACGAGGACAAGCATCCGAGGTCCAAAACAGACGAAGCCTCTTCTAGGCCAGTCGCCGGTTCGCCGGTGCTCAGTGAGGCGCTTTCGCAGCCCCTGACTCCCGCTATCTCAGAGCCACAGGCCACCTCCGACTCCTATGTGGAGACAGCTAGGCCTCTGGATACTCAAGGTATTGGCCCTTTGGAAATTAATCCCTCAGATGGGTCCGGAGCCGCTGAGCAGGCATTGGCTTTTGAGGGTGTCTTCAGACCTACACAACTTTATATAAAGCCTACTTCAGCATCCAAGACAAAGTCTAAAACAGTTTTAAAGACAAGGAAACCAGTACAGCATTCTCCAGGACAGGCTTCTATGCCTAAGAAACAGATGCTCAAAGTGGCCCAAGACCTAATTACTTTGATCAGGGGTTCCCATTCCCCTACTGATAAGAGGCCTAGGCAAGACACTGAATATGATTCCTCTGATCAGGTTTCCATTTTCTCTGATTCCTCTTCTGAGCAGGGATATTCTGTTCCTCCCTATGAGGATTCTGATGCTGAAGATTCTATTCCTTCAGCTTCTCCTCCTGAGGACTATTCTTTTGGGGAAACCCTGCATACCATGAGGGAGCATTTCCATTGGGAGAGCCAGGATTATTCCGATTCTAAGAAAAGACTTAGAGACTTTCTTTTACTTCCTCAGCACAGACCTCTTGCAAGTCCCCCTGTTCTAGACATAGTAGATGATGTTTTTTGAGTTGTCTGGCCTATCTCCAGACTCTTTACCACCTGCCCCTGTTAAGCTGGACAGATACTACAGGGTCCCAGACTCCCATAAATTTCCTTACAAAATCCCTGCTGCTGACCCAGAAACTATCTCACAGGGTCTCAAAGGGGTCAAGGCTGCTTCTGCCAAAAACCCTGTCCCCTTAGACAGAGATTCTAGGGCTTTGGACAGGTGGGGGAAAAAAGTTTACACTTCTGCTACCTTGGCTGTAAGGGCTTTAAATTGTAAGCTTCATATGCTCAAATATCAGCAATACTTAATGTCTTTGTTAAAACAAAAAATGTTGACAAATTCTGAATGTTTTGAGAACAAAGATTTGCAGGATTTATTGCATGCAGCTGAACAAGTGGGAAAACATACTTTGCAATGTGGCTATGATTCACTGGAGGCCTCGTGCAGGGCCGCTGTTACAGGTTCTGTTACTAGAAGGCAGGCTTGGTTAAAGGAACAGAGTCTGCCTGATCATGTTAAAGCAAAATTATTGGATGCTCCATTACAGCATGATACTTTGTTTGGTGTTGAGGCAGAGGAGGTGTTATAGAAAATGGAGGATAAGGCTAAATCTATGCAGACAGTAAAGGATTTCTTACAGGTACAGCCACCCAGATTTAGCAGGAACTGGCTCTCTAAGAATTGGTCCTTTCCAGTGTCAGACAGACCACAAAGAGGCAGATTCAGACACCCTAGAGGCAGGCAACAGCCCTAGGGCTCATACAGGCACAAACAATGGGGTGCTTCTACCTCCAAAAGTGGAGAAGACAAATCACAGCCTTGTAGAAAAACCGTCCCAATGACTTCCCTCTGCCAATGCCAAGCACTTATTTTTTGGCAGCACCCTTAGGGGGAAAGCTAGCACTTTTTTCACAAAACTGGCACAAGATCACCCAGGACAAATGGGTCTTAAATATAGTCTCTCAGGGCTACAGGTTCCACTTTCACACCCTTCCAAAGGCAAAAGGTATGCCAGACCTGCCACGCAATCAATGGCAAGAGGCACAAAAACAAGTTTCAACTCTCATGGACATGGGGACAGTGCCCCCAACAAGAGCAGGGACAAGGATTTTACTCAAGACTTTTCTTAGTACCAAGAAAGGACAAAGCCTGGAGACCAATTCTGGACCTGTCTTTTCTAAATACTTTTCTGGATGTCCCAAAATTCAAAATGTTAACTCTACAGCAGCTTCTGCCCATGCTGGACAAGAAGGCTTGGCTTGTAACTTTGGACCTCAAAGAGGCATACCTGCATGTCCCAATCAGACAATCTTGCAGAAGATACCTCAGATTCACAGCTGGCTCAATGCACTACCAATTCTCTGCACTGCCCTGTGGCTTATCTACTGCGCCCAGGGTCTTCACAAAATGCCTGGCACCAGTAATTGCATTTTGCAGACAAAGAGGAATTCAAATATACCCCTACTTGGACGACTGCCTTATTCAAGCAAAGGACAAAGATATTCTACTACAGCATCTGGCGTTTGTAAAAAGATTACTAATTTGCCTAGGGTACACAGTAAACAAAAATAAATCAAAACTAGTACCCTCTCAAGAGATAATATTCCTGGGTGCAAGCTTAAATACAACTGCCCAGATGGCTTATCTCATGCCAGACAAACAAAGGCATCTGACTTCTTACTTCAAAGACATGGCAACAAAGACCCAGTTATCTGCAAGAAAAATTCTGCAGGCTTTGGGCTACATGGCATCCTGCATTCCACTAATTCCATATGCAAGACTGCATATGAGGAAACTACAATGGTATCTAAAAAGTGTTTGGACTCAACGTTGCCACAGCCTGGAAACAATAATTACTCTCATTCCCTGCCTGCAACAGGAATTTCAATGGTGGGCACAGGCCTGTCACCACAACAGGGGACAGCCATTCACCTTACCCACTGCCAGGCAGACACTAACAACAGATGCATCAGATTATGCCTGGGGGCGCAAATGGCAGGAAAATGTATTCAGGGCACATGGCCCACAAACCAAATGCATCTTCATATCAATCAAAAAGAGAGATGCTAGCTGTACAAAATGCCCTGACTGCCTTCAAGGACCTACTTCATCTAGGACAACTACTGATAAAGACGGACAATACTACAGTCATGTGGTACATAAGCAAGGGGACACACATTCCTACCCCCTCTGCAGGCAAGCTATGACTTTGTGGAACACAGCATTGACTTATCAAGTACATCTGCAAGCATAATTCCTGCCAGGAAAGACAAATACTTTGGCAGACGAACTAAGCAGAAACCTCATGGATCCTCACGAGTGGAAACTGGATCCACAAATCTTCAACATGATAACAGGGAAATGGGGATGCCCAGACATAGATCTATTCGCCTCCTCTCACAACTGCCAGCTACAGAGATTCTGCACTTGGACTTATCACAAGCAAGCATGGAAAGTGGACGCCCTTTCATTCAGCTGGAAAGCCCTTACAGTATATGCCTTCCCTCCTCTGCCTCTACTCTCCAAAGTACTCCTAAAGGTCAGACAAGAGAAGCCAAAAATGATACTGATTGCCCCAGACTGGCCATGCCAGCACTGATACCCAATCCTAAAGAGCTTGTCTCAAGGCCCAGCCTGGACATTGCCTCTAATACCTCATTTGCTGACCCAACAGAACAATCAGATCCTGCACAGCCAACTCAGAACCCTAAATCTGGCTGCATGGCGGATAATGTAATCATTCAGAACACACCTCTCTCTAAAGCAGTTATGGGTATTATTTTGGAGGCCAGGAGGCCCAGCACCAGAAAATCTTATGCAGAAAAATGGAAGAGATTCTGTGCTTGGAACCAAGCGCAGGGAATTGACTCGCTTGAACCTAATATTCCTCAGATTTTGCAATACCTAACTGAGATGCTGGACAAAGGCCTATCCTTCTCATCAATTAAGATCCATGCCTCTGCCATTTCAGCTCATTACAATACAGACCCACCTATTTTTTCTCATCCACTGCTAAGACAGTTTCTCAGAGGGGCCAAAAACATAAGACCTCCAAGGAGAGCTCCAGTACCTACATGGGACCTCAATTTTGTCATGGAAAAACTCACACTGCCTCCTTTTGAACCAGCCAATACAGCAGAGATAAAGTACTTGTCATGAAAAACTGCTCTTCTCCTAGCAATAACTTCAGCAAGAAGAGTCTCAGAGTTACAGGCACTAATGGCTGTGAAACATTTTATTATTTTCCATCAGGACAGGGTTTCTCTAAGGACAAACCCGACATTTATGCCTAAGGTAGTGCCAGCGTGGCTCTTGACCAAACCATACATTTGCCTACCTTTTTTCCAAACCCACAGAATAAGGGGGAGAGACTTCTGCATACTTTGGACATACACAGACAGCTACGCTTTTACTTGGACAAGACTAAAGCCTTCAGAAAGACTGAGCAACTCTTAGTGACATATGCTGCAGGTTCCCAAGGAAAAACCATTTCAAAGCAAACTATTTCAAAATGGATAGGCCACTGCATTCGTTTCTGCTATTCACAACATGGCACATCAGTGCCCAAGGGCATTAGGCCACATTCTACCAGAGCAGCAACCACTTCAGCAGCCTTCCTCGGAGGAGTACCAACCAAGGATATTTTGGAGGCTGCAACATGGACTTCAGTGCACACTTTTGCAAAGCACTACCATTTACCTCTCTACTTTAAATCCAGAGCAGGCTTTGCCACTGCAGTTCTGCAGGGCCTCATAGCCACTCCAAACTCTATTTAGGCCCAGCCGCCCAACCTCAGCTTTGGGATTCAACCCAAGTGTAATGACTGCAACACTGAAGCACGATGAATATAGTACAGTTGTGTACCTACCATAAATGTAGATGTTCGAGTGTTTTTGCTGTTGCAGTCCAGGTTACCCTCCCACCGTCCCCCTTTTTCTTTGCTGGGACTTATCTGTACCTATCTATTCTATACAACCTATGTGGTGTATTTGCTTGTAGATGAAGGTTATGTGCATGCTTTTTTATGATCATAATTTTTATAGCCTACCCTTTTGGGGGCACCCGACATCTGGGGCAAGAAAAACTGAAGAAAATGGCATCGGCTGCATCTTTTATACCCCTGGTGCACTACAACAGCAACCAATGCCGGACCAGGACTTTGGAATTCAGGCTGACTGTGGGTAGCCTGCCAGCAGGATAACCCAAGTGTAATGACTGCAATATTGAATACACTCGAACATCTACATTTATGGTAGGTATGCAACTGTACTTTCTGGCTAAAGGCGTTGGGAAGGGCTTGATCCTATATAGTGAGCCAAGTTTTTTATCAACTGTTTTAATAGTTTTATTGATATGCACATCAAACGTAAGGTTATTATCTATTAGTTTGGTTGAGGAATCTGGGGAAATAATGGTGCTATTGTTGGATTTTAATGTAAAGATTATAGAGGCAGACCTGTGAGTGGGGGAGAAAAGCAGCAGTTTGGTTTTATTAGGATTTAACATTAGACAACAGTTAAGGAGCCAGTTTTCAACTGTTAAAAGTATTTTGGGACACAGTCTGCAACTCTGTAGGTAAAGTATCTGGGCATACTAAAGTGGAGTCATCCGCATATTCAATGCTTGTTACATTTAGGATGACCTTATACAAATCATTGATGAAAATGGAAAATAATAATGGACCTAGTATGGAGCCTTGAGGTACTCAGAGGGTGATGGGTAAAAGGGTGGATAGTTTGCTCTGCCATAGGACAGTCTGTTGTCTACCACTGAGATATGATTGAAACCATTGGATGGCCTGGTCCTCTAGGGAGATGGATTTCAAAGTGTTTGAGTATTTGGTGGTTTACCATATCAACGGCTTTTGAAAGATCGAGACAGATAGCAGAGGAAAGTTTATTATTGTTTCGGTGTTGGTTAATGACGTTAGAGAAGGAGAGGAGGGCTGGGGTTGTACTATGGAATGGTCTAAAGCCATGGTGGGTGTTGGCTAGAAGATTATTATGGATAAGATAGTTCAGGAGTTGAGACATAACTCCCTGTTTGCAAGGATAGCCATGGTTCTCAGTTCTGTGAGAATGAAGTCTATTCTCTAACTCACCAGCAGCAAGGAATAGCACTTCACACTTGCCTACATGGCTTACATCACACAGGTTGAAAATTAATGATTTGATGAATGTACAGCTCTTATTCCCTGTAGGGTAAGGTGGCCTACTACTGGCAAGTCCATTTCATAAAATGGATGAGGTTTTCCATTTTTCTGTCAAGATAGCAGCCTTACTCCCCTGCAGGGATCCTTGCCTAACTTTGTTGACTACCTTACTCATATCTTCAGCCTAGAGTCATTCTGTTGTTCATTAAAATGCTCTACATTTATTAACTTACCCTCAAAGGAAGCCAAGTTTGGCAACCTTATGTTATTAAAAGTTTTCTTATGAGGTTTCAACACTCCCCACAAAATGGTAATTCCTCCTGGGATTTTTTGTTGAAAATAGAAATATTATTAGAACTGAAGTTTTAAGTTCCTTTTTAAATTCTAATGATTTTTTAGCCAGTATCTCAGCGAAAACAGTTTCCAAGTTGCAGACATGTTTGTGGTGGTCTCCTAAAATAATCATTTCACATTAATAAAGTGTTTTTTTCTATAAACCCTTCCTTCTTGCCTCATATCACATCTGACACAATTTAAACATAAAGGTGATAGCATTTCTTATTTTACCATCATCTTCAGAAAATGGTTGAAGGGGAATAGTATATTCTGGGGTCCCTCAGACTGCTAGAGAGACATAAATGGAAATATTGTTTACTGTTGAAGCACATACTATATCTTTAAATGGCAACTCTGTAGAAATTTGCATCAAGTAACATTTCCTGTTTCTGGTCCTTTTTCCATTTTTCAGGCTTCAAAGAAGAAAGTTTACATGTTGTATAACCTTCAGCCTGACCGGTCAGTCACAGGTGGAGCATGGTATAGTGACCAAGACTTTGAATCTGAGTTTGTGGAGGTGCTAAATCAACAGTGCTTCAAATTTCTACAGAACAAGGTAGGAACCAGCCACAGTTCTTCATTTCTGATAAAGATATCTAAAGTAGAAGCCACCATAACAGCATAATTTGTGAAAAAAATGCAGAAGCTGAGTCTGACCCACAGGAGATAAGTAAAGAGAGAAAGGATCTGTGGTCATGACTTTTCCATGTTGACAGTGCTGCCCAAAACTGGCAAGTGAGACAAGTCCTCTATGCAGTTACTGGATGTAGCAGTATTTGATTTGTTTTGTAATCTGACGTTAAATGATGCAGAATCATTACTGTTACAAAAAACCTGAAGCTGTGTATTCTATTATGCCTCTCCCTGTTGTAACTTTGATGCATGTGCATGTCTGCTGTATGTTGAGAAAACATAGAAATGTGTGTGCCAGTTAATGGGATGAAATACTGACGTCTGTCCATTCTTCCACTTGCTTCTACCTTGTGCTTCTGGCTTAGTTAGTGCATAGCTTAGTTTTTAGTTATAGAAAGTCTGCTGAGATGTAAAAAATGAAGATCACAAAGGAACAGAGAACGCATTATAAATGGGTAAACAGAAACACATCTTCAGCATATTGTGTCTTGTTGTCTGTCATCTCAGATAAATAAAAATAATGCTATCTCCCTCTTTTTGTCCCTAGCCACATCACTGCATCTGTACCTCACATTTGTGTGATCTTGTTGAATTTAGTATACCCTCTTCAACAAAGCACTAGAGTTCATTAAAAGAAATTGAATTGTTGCATTTTGTCTAACCAGTGTGTGATATTTATCATGTATCCCCATGGTGATTGTTACCAATGAACCTCAAATCAGTCAAAAGGAACTGCACTGTAGGCAAACCTCAGAAAGCGCATCAACATTCTGTCTGCCAGCATACTAAAACTGAAGTTGAGAACTCAAGATGATCATCGTGTTGATCACTGCTGAAGTCATTGGGGTAGGTAGACCAGGATGGGGGCACCGGGTGGTGTGGTGGGGGTGCCATGGAACCCTTTTGCCTAGGGCACCAGTTGACCTAAGGCCACTCCTGGCTGAAGTAGCCTTAGCCTTATATGGGTTATATCCTGACAAGGCTGTAACAGTTGACCAGTTTCCAAGCCTTCAGGATATCTTCAATATGCCCAAATTGTCAGACATCTTGAGCTCAGCTGACTGAAAGACAAGTTTGGATGCCAAGCTCTTCAGAGCTTTACTGCCACCAAAAAGTTCACTCCTCTTAAGGATTTTGAGGATCGATGGTTGACTTGGTGCTTATGTTCTTCGTGTTTCACTGTTGCAGTTGTCACACTTGGGTTATCTGCCTGCAGGTAGCCCTCAGTCGGCCCGAATACCAGAGTCTTGGGATTTCTGCATCGGTTGCTGTCGCCTCTTCCATGGCGTCTGGTCGTCAGGGGTATAAAACATGCAGCCGACACTATTACATCAGTCTTTCTTGCAGAGAAGGAGCCCGAAGCAGAAGCAGTTCGCAAGTGCCGGTCGGCCGCTACCTGAAATTTTCGTTTTTTCGAGTTTCAGACCTGAAGTCTTCTAAAGCTAAGTACCCCATTGGGGATTCTTTTTTCTTGCTCTAACCGATGTCAGAAAAAAGTAACAATTGCCTTGCCTGTGGAAAGCAAATATCTCTGACATTTTCATTCTTACTGCATCACCTGTTTAGGCCCAGACCACAACATCCCTCACTGTCGGTTTTGTGCCTTGTTTAACGCCCGAACCATTCATTGTCAGGCTATTTTTATAGCTAAATTCTTTCGCTCTCGTTCTCCATATTCCAAAATGGCTTTGGTAAGCCATCCGACTACCGATCTTCAGAAAAAGTGGAAAGACAAACACAGAGACAGACCTCATAGGTCAAAAACTGCTGTTGACGCTTCCGCTAAGCTAGTCTCCAGTCTGCCGGTACTTAGTGAGGTGCCTTTGCAGGCCCTGATGCCCGCTTCTACAGATTCACAAGCCTCTGCTGAGACCCATTCGGAGTCCAGTGTGCCACGAGATGCTTCTTCAACTGTGGAACCTGCGGATATCTCTACCTTGGATGGGTCCGGAGCCGCTCTGCAGGCACTGGCTTCTGAGGGTGTATTCCGAGCTACCAATATTCATATTAAACCGACAACTTCATTTCCAGCTAAAAGTACCGAGTTTCTCAGGCCCAGAGTTCTCACTATGCCTGGAAAACCGATGTCCAAAGTGCATGCTCAAGCTCCCAGGCCACAAAAACAAATGCTTAGAATGGCTGAAGACCTTATTACTCTAATTAGGGGAAGCCAGCCTTCCCCTGCCAAAAGACAAAGAATTGTATTTCATTCTGACTCTACAGACCCAGGAGTCTGATGACTCTGATCCTTCTGATCACCACAACATACCCTTATGTACCTATGAGGACTCAGATGCAGAGGAGTCCATTCCCTCTGCCTCCACTCCAGAGGATTTTTCTTTTGGTGAAATCTTGCATACCTTAAGAGAGCATTTTTGCTGGGAATGCCAGGACTACCCTCAGTCCAAAAAGAGACACAGGGAATTTTTAGATTTGCCTCAGCACAGGCCTCTAGCTATACCCCCTGTTTTGGATATTGTAGATAATGTCTTCTTGGAGTCCAGTCTTACTCCTGACACCTTACCAGCAGCTCCTAGAAAACCGGACAGGTACTACAGAGTACCTGACTCTCTCAAATTTCTCTTTAAGAATCCTACTGTGGATCCAGAGACCATTTCCCAGGGACCTAAAGGCATTAAGGCTACTATTGCCAAAACCCTACCCTTTCAGACAGGGACTCTAGAGCTTTAGACAGATGGGGTAAGAAGGTATATACCTCTGCAACTCTTGCCATCAGGGCTTTAAATTGCCAGTTTCACATGTTGAAGTACCAGCAACATATTATGGAACTAATTAAACAAAAAATGGTGTTGCTTCCAGATTGTGCAGAAAATAGATTTACAAGAGTTTTAATGCATTCTGCAAACCAAGTTAGCAAACATAGTTTGCAGTGTGGCTGTGATGCCTTAGAAGCATCTAGCAGGGCTGCTGTCACTGGGTCTGTACTGAGAAGGCATGCTTGGCTAAAAGAACAAGCCTTGCCTGACCATGTCAATGCAAAATTACTAGATGCTCCATTAAATCAGGAGCGTTTGTTTGGCACAAAAGCAGAAGAAGTTCTTAAAAAGATGGAAGAAAAAGCTAAATGTATGCAAACCGTCAAAGATTTCTTACAGGTGCAGCCACCTAGATTCAGTAGGCATTGGCCTTCAAAAAACTGGTCCTTTCCAGTCCCTCTCAGGCCTTCTCAGTCCAAACCCAGGGGAAACAGACCACCAAGACTACAGTTTCAGGATACTCAGAGATCTAAACAATGGAATGTTTCCACCTCAAAACCAGAGAGTGATAAGCCACCCCCATATGGAAAAAGTTCACAACGACTTTCCAATTATCCTTCCCAGCCATGCCCAAGTACTTGCGCCCCTAGGAGGAAAACTCGCCCTTCATGCAAAAAACTGGATGTCCATTACTTAGGACCGATGGGTTCTAAACATTGTATCCCAGGGGTACAGATTCTACCTCCACTCACTGCCAACTCCAAGCGGGTTGCCAGACCTTCCTCCAAACCAGTGGGCAGAGGCTCAAAAGCAAGTACTTTCCCTTCTCCATATCAGGGCTGTTCAACCTGTTCAGTAGAACAAAGGGGACAGAGTTTCTACTCCAGACTGTTCTTGGTGCCCAGAAAAGAGGGCTCTTGGCGCCCTATCCTGGATCTATCAATTCTCAACACCTTTCTGGTGGTCCCAAAATTCAAAATGCTTACACTGCAACAGCTTCTTCCTATGCTAGCCAAGGATGCCTGGTTAGTCATCCTAGACTTAAAAGAAGCTTATCTGCATATCCGCATAAGGGAGTCTTACAGGAAATGTCTACGTTTCAGGGCAGGCTCCATGCACTATCAGTTCCCTGCACTTCTCAGTTCTCTGCACTTCTCTTTGGCTTATCTACTATGCCCAGAGTATTTACAATATGCCTGGCTCCAGCCATTGCATACTGCAGGCAGAGACATATTCAAATCTACCCATACTTGGACAATTGCATGATTCAGGCGGACAGTCAGGAATTGCTATTTCAGCACCTGGCATTTGTAAAAGGACTTCTAACTTCACTGGGATACACCATCAACGAAAAGAAATCACAACTGGTGCCCAGCCAACAAATTGTATTCCTGGCTGCAAGCTTGAACACAACTTCCCATATAGCATTCCTCACTCCAGAAAAGCAGGTCCATTTGACAAACTATTTCAAACTAATGGCCAACAAAACCCAGCTATCTGAAAGGAAAATACTGCAAGTCCTAGGGTTCATGGCCTCATGTTGTGTCTTTTGGCTTTTCCCGGTTAGGGGTCGCCACAGCGGAACTGCAGTCCACTAATGATTGGCAGTAGATTTTTACGTGCCGAGTTGCCGGCCCTGATGCACAACCTTCAACGAAGGTACACCCATTCACGCATGTCTCAACACAGAAGATGCTCTAGCTGAGAATCGAACAGGACAACGTCTTACTGTGAGGCGACAACGCTACCGCAGCACCACCACTGTCTGAAGAAGTTCGGTTATTACCCGAACGAAAAGTGCTTAACACTACGTGGATTTGTTTTTGGAACTTTATTAAAAAAGTCATTGTGCATTTAAACTGTTTTGGATTCCAGTATCATTTCATTTTTCAACTTGTTTGGCTAAAGGTGGCTAAAGGTGCACTTGCTCAGGGTATTGGTGTACTCGTTACCGCTGAACAGAATAACTAAACAACATTTAAACGTGGCGTTCCAGTCCTACTCCGGAGCTGAGGTTGTTTGCTTTTTTTTTAATTCCATATGCAAGACTGCATATGAGGAAAATTCAGTGGTACTTAAAAAGTCTCAGGTGTCAACATTCTCAGGACCTGCAAACAGTGATTCTTATCATACCTTGTCTAAGGGCAGAGTTCCTTTGGTGTGGGCAAAAGCATCAACCACAATAAGGGACTTCCTTTCACTCACCCCCTCACCACCCAAACCCTGACAACAGATGCATCAGACTATGCATGGGGGCTCACATGGCAGGCATATGCATTCAAGGCAAATGGAGCCCAGAACAAATTCCCCTGCATATCAATCAAAAAGAGATGCTAGCTGTACAGAATGCTCTGACAGTCTTCAAATACCTTATCCTTCCAGGACAGCTCCTGATAAAGACAGACAACACCACAGTTATGTGGTACATAAACAAGCAGGGCGGAACTCATTCTTAACCACTCTGCAGGTTAGCCATGGCTCTGTGGAACACAGCCTTGAGCATCCAGGTGCACCTACAAGCTCAGTTCCTACCAGACAAGCAAAATTCACTGGCAGACGACTTAAGCAGAAATCTGCTGAACCCTCACGAGTGGAAACTGGAACACAACTCATTCCAACTTCTAAGCCAAAGGTGGGGAACACCGGAGGTGGTCCTTTTTGCCTCCCCCCAAAACCACCAATTGAGCAAATTTTGCACCAGGAACCCTCACAGCAGAGACTGGAAGTTGGACGCCCTATCCTTTACATGGGAAAATCGCTCAATTTATGCCTTTCCTCCTCTGCCCCTCCTCTCAGAAGTACTACTCAAGATCAAACACGACAGGCCAAGGGCAATCCTTATTGCACCAGACTGGCCACGGCAGCATTGGTACCTACTCCTACTCAGTCTGACACCAGTGCCACCCTGGCACCTACATCACACACCTTCCCTGCTGTCTCAGCAGGAGGGACAGATTTTGCATCCACAGCTGCAAACCCTAAACCTTGCAGCCTGGCTTATTCCCTTAATGCACCACCAGCATCCCTCAGCAAACAGGTGCTGGACATCATCCTTGAGGCCATAAGGCCTAGTACTAGGAAATCCTATGCTGAAAAGTGGAAAATATTTTGT
This sequence comes from Protopterus annectens, assembly GCF_019279795.1. Taxonomy (NCBI): domain Eukaryota; kingdom Metazoa; phylum Chordata; order Ceratodontiformes; family Protopteridae; genus Protopterus; species Protopterus annectens. The sequence goes on from NC_056727.1 coordinate 448,732,820, forward strand.
TCTTGGAGTCAGTCTCAAGGAAAGGACACAGCTGTGCCCAACTTACCTCAAATCCTTGATACCTAGCAGAGCTGCTTCACAGAGGCCTATCCTTCTCATCCATTAAGGTTCATGCCTCTGCCATCTCACCTCATTATAATACTGAGCCTCCTCTCTTTTCTGACCCTCTCATCAAACAGTTCCTGAGAAGATAACAATTTAAGGCCCCCTAGGAGAGCTCCCACTCCGACCTGGGACCTTAACTTTGTACTGGAGAAGCTCACACTTCCCCCCTTTGAACCTGCCGCTTCAGCAGAGTTAAAATTCCTCTCTTGGAAAACAGCCGTACTTCTAACTATTACTTCAGCAAGAAGAGTGTCTGAGTTACAGGCACTAATGGTGGAACCCTTCATTATTTTCCATGCTGACAGGATTTCCCTCAGGACTTAACCCTTCCTTTATGCCCAAGGTGGTATCTGTTGTGGCTTTAAACCAATCCATCAGTTTGCCAACCTTTTTTCCTAATCCTCAGAATAAAGGGGAAAGGATCCTGCACTCCTTGGATGTGCACAGAGAGCTCAGGTTCTACCTTGACAAGACTAAGCCTTTCAGAAAATCTAACCAGCTGCTAGTCAGTTGTGCTACAGGGGCAGAGGGCAAGGCCATTTCAAAGCAAACCATTTCCAAATGGGTAGCACACTGCATCCATTTCTGCTACAAGCACCATGGAAAACCTACCCCCTGGGGATCAGAACTCATTCTACTAGAGCTACTTCATCCTCAACAGCATTTCTCAGGGGATTCTCAGGAGAGTCCCTACCAGGGACATCCTGAAAGCTGCAACCTGGAGTTCTGTACACACCTTCACCAAGCATTACCACTTACCTATTTTTTTCTAAATCCAGAGCTGGATTTGCTACAGCAGTCTTACAAGGCCTGCTAGCCAGCCCTAACACTTCTTGATTGCCTCCACCCTTCCTCAGCTTTGGGAATCAACCCAAGTGTGATGACTGCACCAGTGAAACACGAAGAACATAGTACAGTTGTGTACACTTACCATCAATGTAGATGTTCGAGTGTACTCACTGTTGCAGTCCTGGTTTCCCTCCCTCCAGCCCCCTGGCTTTCTCTAGCCTTTCTACCCATCCTCTTTATGGCCATCTTTTATGGCAGGGGTATTTACTTTTTACTGGAGGTGTTCCACACCAAGTAATAGCTTCCTGTTTTGGGGACTCCTGACATCTGGGGCAAGAAAAACTGATGTAATGGCGTTGGCTGCGTGTTTTATACCCCTGATGACCTGACATCATGGAAGAGGAGACAGCAACCGGAGCAGAAATCCCAAGACTCTGGTATTCAGGCCGACAGAGCTACCTGGAGACAGATAACCCAAGTGTGATGACTGCATCAGTGAATACACTCCAACATCTACATTTATGGTAGGTGTACACAACTGTACTTTCCTTTGCCAGGCAGATAAGTTACCTTTGGTGAAAACCTTCCAGTTTCTAAATATTGTTTGTGTTTTATCACTTTCCTCTTCAGGAAAGTTATTTTAAAGCTAAGAGTTTTGTGCTTTAAAGGGTTGTTGCAAGACTGTATCATACTGTTAAATGGGAGCACTTTTTATTTTTCCTTGTCAGTTTAAAAACTGTGTAAATTCACTTGGACCTTTATTTTCTGCGGAGAAATTGTATGTAGTTTACTTTTGGGGGGCTGACAAAGTGTTTTTAAGTGCATTTTATTGTGTATTTCTGTGCAAAAGGGACTTTTAAAGACTTGTGTGTTTTACTTGCATTTGCTGTCCCCCCCACTAGTCCCATTGTAAGTCCTTTTTCTAGCCCAAAGAACGAAAAAGTTAAGCAAACAGCTTTTGCCATGATAGCAAGCTAAGCAGTTTGCCTCTACTAAAGGTGGACGACTCTGCTGTGGCCATTAGGTTAGCCACCCTTGTGGGCTTTTTGAAGCCAAGCGAGTTTCCCTTGAGAATCAAACCATGTACCTCTTGCCTGTGAAGTAAATGCCTTAACTATTATGCCAAGTCTCATCTTTTACCCTGAAATCCTCTGGTGTAACGCCTAGTGCCACTATAGACCGGAGGTTAGCCACGTCCTTTGTGGATGTTGGGATCCTCTCAGTGGGCAAGGGAAAAAATTCCCCTGTGGATGTAGATGTTCTTCATCTCACATTGCTGCAGTCCTTACACTTGGGTAGTCCGCTGTCCTCGGTCGGCCCGAATATCAAAGTATTAGGTTGACGTCGGTCAAGGCGCTTAAGACTGACATCAGGACGTCAGGGTACAAATGCGCATGACCGACGTCATATCCTCAGTCTTTTTTGCCGCATGGTCTGATGTAGAAGCAGCGTTGCAAGTGCCGTTCGGCGTTCTGAAATTTTTCGAATTCGGAGTTTCAGACCGAGTCAAAGTTGGCTAAGTACCCCGTTGGGGAATATTTTAGTTTTTTCTTGCCTCAGTGGTTTACCGGATGTCAGAAAAAGTGAATAACTGTATTTCTTGTGGGAAACAGATACCGCATAGAGATTATCATACTTTGTGTATTCCTTGTTTGGGGCCTGAGCACGACGTTGTTGGGTGTCACTTTTGTGCTAGGTTCAATAAGCGCACTATTAAGCGAAGGTTAGATTGTGCCAGGTTGGTCTTTGGGAAGCGGTGCAATTATAAGATGCCGTCGGACGCTCCGACACCCGCTTCTTCGAAGAAGCGCAAAGACAAGGCAGCTAAACCCAGGCAAGAAGAGTCGTCCGTACCGGACGCCGGTTCTTTAGAGGCGTCAGTGGAACCGTGGTTCACGGAGGCTTCTCTGGAGTCCCAGGGGGAGACTTTGTTATTGCAGGATGTGGCCTCTCAGGAGGCAGGTCAGGCTGAAGGGGCTTCTCAGGTTACTATACTCCCCTCCCTTCCTAGGGTGGTTAGGCCCTCTCCTTCTGTTTCTAAGGCTTCTCCCAGAGGCAGGCCAGGTTTAGCTTCTGTGGGTGTCACTCCTAGTTCTTCAGGATCTGTGCCCAAGAAGCACATGCTTAAAATGGCAGAAGATTTAATTACTTTGATTAGAGGTTCTTTGCAGCCTCCACATAAGAGGCCTAGGGTGGAACCAGAGTTGGGGAGTTTTGAGCAGCCTTCAGATGTTTCAGAGTCTTCGGCTGAAGACTTGCAGGAGTATTCTCCTTATTCTGATTCTGATGCAGATGATTCGACCCCTTCTGCTTCTCCTCCAGAGGATTTTTCTTTTTCAGAGACTCTTCATTCCATGAGGGAACATTTTAAGTGGGAAGGTCAGGACTTCTCTGATTCCAGGAAAAGGCTTAGGAGTTTTGCTTTTACCCCAGCATAGGCCTTTGGCTATACCTCCTGTTCTGGATGTTGTGGAAGATGTGTTTGCAGAGGCTTCTCTTAATCCTGATTCTTTGCCTCCTGCTCCTGTTAAACCGGATAGGTATTATAGGGTGCCTGAGGCTCACAAATATCTTTATAAGAGTCCTAGGGCGGACCCAGAAACTGTTAGTCAGGGACCTAAGGGTGTCAAGGCCTCTGTTGTAAAAATCCGGTTCCTCCAGATAAAGAGGCCAGAGCTTTGGATAGATGGGGAAAGAAAGTCTATACTTCTTCCACCTTAGCTATGAGGGCTTTGAATTGCCAGTTTCACATGTTGAAATATCAGAACTATCTTCTTTCTCAACTGAAGTCTAAGGTAGATGCTCTGGCGGAAGGCATTGAGTGTAAGGAATTACAAGATTTAGTACATGTCTCTGAACAGGTGGGTAAGCATTCTTTACAATGTGGTTTTGATGCTGTACAGGCCTCGTCTAGGGTGGCTGCCACTGGGTCAGTTCTTCGCAGGCACGCCTGGCTGAGGGATCAGAATTTATCTGAACATGTTAAGACGAGGATTTTGGATGCTCCTTTACAGTCTGATGTGTTGTTTGGTTCACCTGTTGAGTCAGTCTTGAAGAAAATGGAAGACAAGGCTAAGTCTATGCAGACTGTTAAAGATTTTTGCAAGTCCAGCCTCCAAGTTTAGTAGGAATTGGCCTGCTAAGGGGTGGACATACCCTTCTTATGATTCACAGTCTAGGGGTAGATCTAGACGTGGTAGGGCAGAGCTCAGAGCTCCTTCAGACCTAGAACAGGGAGTTCTCCTGCACAATCTTCAGGTGAGGGCAGGGGCCAGTCCTTTCGTAAACAGGCCCAATGACCTACCTTTTCAGCTGCCAGATCCTTCTTGCCTGGCAGCACCTTTGGGAGGAAGGTTGGCACTCTTCAGAGAAAATTGGAGTTTGATTACCCAAGACAGATGGGTATTGGATATCATACACCAAGGTTACAGGTTTTATTTCCATACCTTGCTTCCTTTCAAAGGCATGCCGGACGTTCCTCCTCAGCAAAGACTAGAGGCTCACAAGCAAATTTCTCTGCTGCTCCAAATAGGGGCCATACAACCGGTCCCTCTGCCAGAAGTGGGCCTAGGATTTTATTCTCGCCTGTTCCTAGTACCAAAGAAGGGGAACACGTGGAGACCAATTTTGGATTTATCTATCCTCAACACTTATCTGGACATTCCCAAGTTCAAAATGTTGACGTTACAACAGCTTTTACCTCTGCTGGGCAAAGATCACTGGATGGTGACTCTGGATCTCAAGGAGGCTTACCTTCATGTTCCTATCAGGCTAAGTTGCAGGAAGTATCTGCGTTTTGAGCTGGGACTTCTCATTATCAGTTCTCTGCATTGCCCTTTGGCTTATCTACTGCCCAGAGTGTTCACGAAGGTTCTGGCTCCAGTGATAGCTTTCTTCAGGCTAAGAGGAATACAGATCTATCCTTATTTGGACGATTGCCTGATTCTGGCCCAAGGAAAGGACGAACTTCTTCATCATTTGCAGTATGTGATAGCAGTGCTAAGATGCCTGGGGTATTCTGTGAACGAAATAAAGTCCAGTCTAGTACCCTCTCAGGACATGTGCTTTCTGGGTGTGAGACTGAATACAGCATCCCAGATGGCCTTTTGACCCCGGACAAACAAAAGAATCTTTCTTTACTTCCATCAATTGTCTCATCAGTCCAGGCTGACTGCAAGGACAGTCCTTCAAGCCTTGGGGTTCATGGCATCTTGTATTCTGGTGCTTCCCAATGCCAAACTGCATATGAGGAAGCTACAATGGTATCTCAAAAATGTATGGACACAGCACTGCCAAGATTTGGACACTGTCATTCAAATAATACCTTGCATTCAAAAGGAATTTTGTGGTAGGCTCAGGAATGTCACCTAAACAAGGGACTCTCTGTGACCCGCCAGAGGCGAGTCAGATTCTAGCGACAGATGCCTCAGACAAAGCTTGGGAGCTCATCTAAATGGAAAGTGGGTACAAGACACGTGGCCTGCCAGACTTCAACATCTACATATCAACTTGAAGGAGATGTTAGCAGTCCAATTTGCATTAATAGCTTTCAAGGATTTACTTCTTCCAGGGCAGGTGTTGATTCTAACAGACAACACAACTGTCATGTGGTACATCAACAAGCAAGGGGGAACACATTCTTATCCTCTATGCAGACAAGCAATGATTTTGTGGGAGACTGCTCTCAGTTTACAGCTAAATCTTCAGGCAAGGTTTCTGCCGGGAGCACAGAACTCCTTAGCAGATGTGTTGAGCAGGCAAATTATGGATCCCCACGAGTGGAAATTGGATCCTCATGTATTTCAGAAATTGACAGTGTCATGGGGAACTCCAGACATAGATCTGTTCACTTCTCCACTAAACTACCAGCTGCCAAAGTTTTGCACAAAAGGTTTCATCCCACAGCTTGGAAAGTGGATGCTCTTTCATTCAATTGGAGCAATCTTCATGTGTATGCCTTTCCACCTCTGCCTCTCCTCCCAAAGGTACTCCTGAAGGTCAGACAGGACAAGCCAAAGATGATTTTAATAGCTCCAGATTGGCCTCGACAGCACTGGGTACCCATTACTGAGAAGTCTGGTACGGGAGCCTCCATGGCCTTTGCCTTCGATTCCACACCTGCTGTCTCAGGAGAACAGTCATTTACTCAATGTCAAACTTCACTCTCTTCACCTGACAGCCTGGCATATTCTGTTTTAAACCCTGGAGGGTCTCAGCTTCCACAGCAAGTTTTGAATGTTATTTTGGAGGCCAGAAGGCCTAGTACAAGGAAAGTGTACGCAGATAAATGGAAGAGATTTTTATTTTGGAGTACAGCAAAGGAATTTGATGTTTCTAAGCCTAATTTAAGTGTGGCTCTTCAATATCTTACTGAGTTACTGGACAAAGGTTTGTCCTTCTCTTGTATTAAGGTTCATGCTGCAGCAATTTCTGCTCACTATGACTGTGACCCACCATTGTTTTCTCATCCTTTGTTTAAGCAATTCCTTAGAGGGGCAAAGAATATAAGACCCCACGGAGAGCTCCTACTCCTGCTTGGGATCTCAATTTTGTGTTGGAGAAACTCACTCTACAACCTTTTGAGCCTGCAGCTACTGCTGAGTTGAAATATTTATCATGGAAGACTGCTTTTTGTTGGCCATTACCTCTGCAAGAAGGGTTTCTGAATTACAGGCCCTTATGGCAGTTGAGCCTTTCTTAATTTTCCATAAGGATAGGGTATCTTTGCACTAATCCTTCCTTTATGCCTAAAGTGGTTTCTAGTGTGGCTTTAAACCAAACTATTCATTTGCCTACTTTTTATGCAAACCCCCAAAATAAAGGGAAAAGATTTTGCACACTTTGGATATACACAGGCAGTTGCGATATTATTTGAGCAGAACTAAAGGGTTCAGGCAGTCTCAGCAGTTATTTGTTTCTTTTGCTTTGGGTTCTCAGGGCAAGCCTGTGTCAAAACAAACTATTTCTAAGTGGATTGGGTTTTGTATTGCTTTCTGTTATTCCCATCATGGCAAGGAGATTCCAGCTGGGATTAGGCCTCATTCCACTAGGGCTACTGCCACTTCTACAGCTTTTTAAGGGGTGGCAACTAAAGATATTTTGGAGGCAGCTACTTGGAGTTCAGTGCATACTTTCTCTAAGCATTATCACCTTCCACTTTACTCTAAATCGAGGGCTGGTTTTGCCACTGCAATTTTACAGGGCATTTTGGCAGCTCCTACTGCTTTATAGTTTTGCCATCCTCCCTTATCTCTGCTTTGGGATTCTACCCAAGTGTAAGGACTGCAGCAATGTGAGATGAAGAACATAGTACAGTTTTGTACCTACCATAAATGTAGATGTTCAAGATCCACATTGCTGCAGTCCAATTTACCCTCCCTCCTTCCCCTCTGTAGTTAGAGGCGGTTGTGTGGTTTGGGTTGTACATATTGTGAATATTGTATATATTGTACATATGGTTAGTACAAGGGTGGTTGGTTGTTTTTTGCTGTCTTTTGGTTTTGACCTTTCTGTTTAGGGTCTTCTGACATCTGGGGCAAGAAAAGACTGAGGATATGACGTCGGTCATGCGCATTTGTACCCTGACGTCCTGATGTCAGTCTTAAGCGCCTTGACCGACGTCAACCTAATACTTTGATATTCGGGCCGACCGAGGACAGCGGACTACCCAAGTGTAAGGACTGCAGCAATGTGGATCTTCGAACATCTACATTTATGGTAGGTACAAAACTGTACTTTTTTGGACCGCCTGCTGCAGAAGTAATCAGAAAGTGTGATGAAAGGTTTATGTTGATCCAGGGATAAGATTTTTCAGCCTTTCTTTTCCAAATTTTGTAAGGGATTCTTTAACTGTTCTGTTTTTTGCCAAAGCTGGATGAATAAACTGTCCCAGTAAAATACAGGTAACCAGAATTTTAAGAAGAAATGGCAAGGGGGTTTCAAAAAGAAGCCTCAAACCTCCAAAAACCAAGGACAGTCTAACAAATCTGGAGGACTGTTCAAGAGACATTATGAACCCCTCCCGCCCTGGCCCTATTTTTCTTCCAGAAAGTCTGAATCTCTATTTCTGTCCATGGCAATAGATAGTTTCAGACAAATGGGTTCTGAAGATCATTCATCAACGTTACAGATGGCAGTGGGAGGAAAGTCTTTCTTTCCAGGGGGTCATTCCTTGTCCTCCAGGTCAAACTCTTTTTTTGTTTCCACCAGTTCTTCATCTCATGCTGTCCCAAGGAGTAATAGAGCCAGATGTTCTTCGTGTTTCACTGTTACAGTCATTACAATTGGGTTATCCTGCTGGCAGGCTACCCTCAGTCGGCCTGAATTCCAACGTCCTGGTCCGGCATCGGTTACTGTCGCCTCTTCCCTGACGTCAGGGGTATAAAAGATGCAGCCGACACCATTTTCTTCAGTCTTTCTTGCTGCATGGTGCCCGAAGCAGAAGCAGTTCGCAAATGCCGGTCGGCCGACTCCTGAGATTTTCGTGTACGAATTTGAGATCCGAAGTCTTCTTTAAAAGCTAAGTACCCCGTTGGGGAAACCTTTTTCTTGCTCCAGTCTGATGTCAGAAAAAGTTAATAATTGTATTTCTTGTGGGAAGCAAATACCTCATAAGGACTTTCATTCTTACTGTATTCCTTGCCTAGGCCCAGACCACGGCGTTGCTAGCTGTCGGTTTTGTGCTAGATTTAACCAACACACTATTAAGCGTCGGTACGATTTTGCATTACACTATTTTGGCAGAAAATTTAATTATACAGTGTCGTTGGATAGCCATCCAACTACCGGAATTCACACGAAATGCAAAGAAAAAGAAAAGGACAGGCAACCGAGGTCCAAAACCAATGACGAGGCTTCTTCTAAGCCAGTTGCCGGTTCACCGGTTCTCAGTGAGGTGCATTCGTAGCCCCTGACGCCCGCTACTTTTGAGCCGCAGGCCGCTACCGACTCCCACATGGAGTCGACTAGGCCACTGGAAACTCAAGGTATTGGACCCTCGGATACTATTCCCTCAGATGGGTCCAGAGCCGCTGAGCAGGCATCGGCTTCTGAGGGTGTTTTCAGACCTACTCAATTATACATTAAAACGACTTCAGCTTCAAAGGCAAAGACTAAAGCACCTTTAAAGATAAAGAAACAAGTACAACAGCCGCATGGACAGGCTTCCATGCCCAAAAAACAGATGCTCAAAATGGCCGAAGACTTAATTACTTAGATCAGGGGTTCCCATCCCCCCTCCTGATAAAAGGCCTAGATAAGAGACCGACTATGAATCTTCAGATCAGGTTTCCATTTCATCTGATTCCTCTTCTGATCAGGAATACTCACTTCTGCCCTGTGAGGATTCTGATGCTGAAGAATCTATCCCTTCAGCCTCTCCTCCTGAGGACTACTGTTTTGGGGAAACCTTGCATACCATGAGGGAGCATTTCCACTGGGAAAGTCAGGATTTTTCAGAATCTAAGAAAAGGCTCAAGAGACTTCCTTTTACTACCTAAACACAGGCCCCAAGCTATTCCACCTCTGTTAGACATTGTAGGGGATGTCTTTTCAGAGTCTAGTCTGACCCCTGACTCCTTACCTGCGGCTCCTGTTAAGCCAGACAGATACCACAGGGTTCCTGACTCTCATAAATTCCTTTTCAAAAACCCTGCTGCAGACCCAGAAACTATCTCTCAGGGTCCCAAAGGGATCAAGGCTTCCACTGCAAAAAACCCTACCCCATCTGACAAAGATTCTAGGGCACTGGACATATGGGGAAAAAAGATTGACACTTCTGCTACCTTGGCTATAAGGGCCTTAAATTGCCAGTTTCATATGCTCAAATATCAGCAATATATCATGTCACTGCTTAAACAGAAAATGTTGATAAATTCTGAATGTGCAGAAAACAAGGAAATGCAGGATTTATTGCATGCAGCTGAACAAGTTGGAAAACATACTTTGCAATGTGGTTTTGATTCTCTGGAGGCCTCCTGCAGGGCCGCTGTTACGGGTTCTGTCATTAGGAGGCATGCTTGGTTAAAGGAACAAAATTTGCCTGATCATGTCAAAGCAAAATTATTAGATGCTCCATTACAGCATGATACCTTGTTTGGTGTTAAGGCAGAAGAGATGTTAAAGAAAATGGAGGACAAAGCTAAGTCTATGCAAACGGTTAAGGATTTCTTACAGGTACAGCCTCCAAGATTTAGTAGACATTGGCCTACAAAGAATTGGTCCTTTCCAGTGTCAGGCCACAAAGGGGCAGATCCAGATGCCCTACAGGCAGATCCCAGCCCCAAGGTTCGTACAGGTCTAAACAATGGGGTGCTTCTACCTCCAAAAGTGGAGAAGACAAATCACAGCCATACAGGAAACAGTCCCAATGACTTTCCCCTGCCTGCGCCAAGCACTTATCTTCTGGCAGCACCTTTAGGGGGAAAACTAGCACTTTTTTCTCAAAATTGGCACATAATAACCCAGGACAAATGGGTCCTAGACATAGTGTCGCAAGGCTACAAGTTTCACTTCCATACCCTGCCAAGGGCAAACGGTTGGCCAAACCTGCCAAGACATCAATGGGCAGAGGCACAAAAACAAGTCTCATCCCTCATGGACATGGGGGCAATTCAACAAGTACCAGAGCAAGAGCAGGGACAAGGATTTTATTCAAGACTGTTCTTGGTACCAAGAAAGGACAAGGCCTGGAGACCAATACTGGACCTATCTATTCTAAACACATACCTGGATATACCAAAATTCAAAATGTTGACTCTACAGCAGCTTCTGCCCATGCTGGGCAAGAAGGCTTGGCTTGTGACTTTTGACCTAAAAGAGGCATACCTGCATGTCCCAGTCAGACAAACATGCAGAAGATACTTCAGATTCAAAGCTGGCCCAATGCATTACCAATTCTCTGCACTGCCCTTTGGCTTATCTACTGCGCCCAGGGTCTTTACAAAGTGCCTGGCACCAGTAATTGCATTCTGCAGACAAAGAGGAATACAAATATATCCTTACTTGGACAACTGCCTCATTCAAGCAGAGAACAGGGACACTCTACTGCAGCATCTGGCGTTTGTAAAGAGATTTTTAACATGCCTAGGGTACACAGTCAACAAAAAGAAATCAAAACTAGTACCCTCCCAAGAGATAATATTCCTGGGTGCAAGCTTAAATACAACTGCCCAGATGGCTTATCTCACGCCAGACAAACAAAGGCAACTGACTACCTATTTCAAAATGTTGGCAACAAAGGACCAGTTATCTGCAAGAAAAATTCTGCAGGCTTTGGGCTTCATGGCATCCTGCATTCTACTAATTCCATATGCAAGGCTGCACATGAGGAAACTTCAGTGGTACCTAAAAAGTGTTTGGACTCAACATTGCCACAGCCTGGAAACAAGGATTACTCTCATTCCCTGCCTGCAACAGGAGTTTCTATGGTGGGCGAAGGCTTGTCACCAGAACAAGGGACAGCCATTCACTTTACCCCCAGCCAGGCAGACATTAACAACGGATGCATCAGATTATGCCTGGGGGGCCCACATGGCAGGAATTTGTATTCAAGGCACATGGTCTGCAAACCAAATGCATCTACATATCAATCAAAAAGAGATGCTAGCTGTTCAGAATGCCCTGACAGCCTTCAAGGACCTACTTCATCCGGGACAACTACTGATAAAGACAGACAACACCACGGTCATGTGGTATATAAACAAGCAGGGAGGCACTCATTCTTACCCCCTTTTCAGGCTAGCCATGACTTTGTGGGACACGGCATTGACTTACCAAGTACATATGCAGGCACAATTCCTGCCAGGAAAGATAAATACTCTGGCAGATGAACTAAGCAGAAACTTCACGGATCCCCACGAGTGGAAATTGGACCCACAAGTCTTCAGCATGATAACAAGGAAATGGGGATGCCCGGATATAGATCTATTTGCCTCTCCTCACAACTACCAACTAAAAAGATTCTGCAGAAGGACGTATCACAGACAAGCATGGAAAGTGGATGCCCTATCTTTCAGCTGGAAAAACTTAACAATATATGCCTTTCCTCCACTGTCTCTCCTCCCCAAGCTACCTTTAAAGGTCAGACAAGAGAAGTCAAAGATGATACTGATTGCCCCAGACTGGCCACGCCAGTACTGGTATCCAATCCTAAGGAACTTGTCTCAATGCCCGGCTTGGACCTTACCTCATATACCTCATCTACTGTCGCAACAAAGCAATCAGATCCTGCACAGCCAACTCAAAACCTTAAATCTGGCAGCATGGCAGATAATGTAGTCATACAAAACGCACCTCTCATTAAAGCTGTGATGGAAGTCATTTTGGGGGCCAGAAGGCCTAGTACTAGAAAATCTTATTCTGGAAAATGGAAAAGATTCTGTGCTTGGAACCAGGCACAAGGGATTGACACAGCTGTACCAAATATTCCTCAGATTTTGCAGTACTTAACTGAGATTCTGGACAAAGGCCTATCCTTTTCATCAATTAAAATTCATGCCTCCGCCATTTCTGCTCATTACAATACAGAGCCACCAATTTTTTCTCATCCCTTGTTAAGGCAGTACCTCAGAGGAGCCAAAAACTTAAGACCTCCAATGAGATCACCAATACCTGCATGGAACGTCAACTATGTCTTGGAAAAACTCACCCTGCCTCCTTTTGAGCCAGCCGCTACAGCTGATATAAAGTTTTTATCTTGGAAAACAGCTCTGCTCCTAGCAATAACTTCTGCAGAACGAGTTTCAGAGCTACAGGCACTCATGGTTGTGGAACCTTTTATAATTTTTTATCCAGACAGGGTTTCTCTGAGGACAAACACGACATTTATGCCTAAGGTAGTGTCCGGTGTGGCCCTTAACCAAACTATTCATCTGCCAACCTTTTATCCAAATCCACAGAACAAGGGGGAGAGAATTCTGCATTCTTTGGTCATACACAGACAGTTTCGATTCTACTTGGACAGAACCAAAGTTTTCAGAAAGACAGATCAATTACTAGTGGTATATGCTGCAGGACCACAAAGAAGGGCTATCTCAAAGCAGACCATTTCAAAGTGGATAGGCCACTGCATTCGTTTCTGCTATTCACAACATGGCAAGTCAGTGCCTAAGGGCATTAGGCCACATTCCACCAGAGCAGCAGCCACTTCTGCAGCCTTCCTCAGGGGAGTACCAACCAAAGACATTTTAGAGACTGCTACCTGGAGTTCAGTGCACACCTTTACAAAGCACTATCATCTACCACTCTACTCTAAATCCAGGGCAGGCTTTGCCACTGCAGTTCTGCAGGGCCTCATAGCCGTTCCTAATGCTATTTAGCTCCGGCCTCCCAACCATGGCTTTGGGATTCAACCCAGTTCTAATGACTGCAACAGTGAAACACGAAGAACATAGTACAGTTGTGTACACTTACCATAAATGTAGATGTTTGAGTGTATTCACTGTTGCAGTCCAGGTTACCCACCCGCCATCCCCCTTATTTCTGCTGGAACTTATCTGTACTTCTCTAATCTATACAACCTATGTGGTGTATTTGCTTGTAGATGAAGGTAAAATTTACTTTTGTGCATGTATGTTTTATTAACATATTTTTAGCCTACCCATTTGGGGGCAGCTGACATCTGGGGCAAGAAAAACTGAAGAAAATGGCGTCGGCTGCATCTTTTATACCCCTGATGCCCTGACGTCAGGGAAGAGGCGACAACAACCGACGCTAGACCAGGACTAATTCAGGCTGATTGAGGGTAGCCTCTCAGCAGGATAACCCAATTGTAATGACTGCAACAGTGAATGCACTCGAACATGTACATTTATGGTAAGTGTACACAACTGTACTTTCCTTCTTCCAGGGTGGGGAAGGGTTTTTATTCAAGGATGTTCTTAGTGCCAAGGAAAGAAAATGCTTGCAGACCAGTTCTAGTGTATGAGACATCAAGTTCAGACACAGGCACTTAAATATCGAAGAGATGCTTGCCCTGAGCAAGGCACTCAAATGGCTGAATCCTCTATGGTCCCCAGGACCCTTCCAGTTGTAACAATACCACAGTTATGTGGTCCATCAACAAGAAGGGGGGAACCAGGTCGTACCACCTTTAGCAGACTAGCCATATTAGCTTGCAATATAGCTTTACATCACAGTCTCGCTCAACAGGCATCCTATGTTTCATTAGAGCAAAACTGTGTGGCAGACAAACCGAGTAGGACCAGAGCAGACCTTCATGAATGGAAACTAGATTGGGGGTCTTCCAAGATTTGATCCATCTGTGGGACGTTCCTCAAGTAGTTCTGTTTGCCTCCTCACAGAACAGTCAACTGACAAGATTCCGTTCCAAGACACCATGCAAGAAGGCCTGGAAGACCATTGCCTTTTCTTTCTGTTGTAGAGGATTGTTCCATTATGCTTTTTCCAACCTTTCCATTAATATCCAAGGTACTTCTGAAGATTCACAAGGAATCCCCCAAGTTTATAGTGGTGACTCCCTTCTGGCCCAAGTGACTGTAGTTTCTCTTCTTTTGGAAATGGCCAGGGGCAATTACCACAAGCTTCCTCACTGACTGGATCTCCTCACACAAGAGCAGGGATGTGTGATGCACCCCAACATCAATCAACTTCAGTTGACTGTCTGGATGATGGATTTTGATTCCTTTAGGCACTTCTAGTGAGGACGTAAAGCAGGTACTTATGGAGATAAGAAAGCCTGTTACTAGAAAATCATATAGTAACAAATGGAAGAAGTATTTCTGGTTGGTGCCAACAACATAACCAAGACCCATTTGGGGCTAGTTGTTCTCTAGTTTTATAATATTTGTGTGTTACAACCCTGTGGCCTTTCTTCTTTTTCCCCTGTCAAGATTCATTTACTGGCCATTTCAGCTTGTCTGCCCACATATCTTTCTCTTTCAGTGCAGTCTAATATCAAAATGCCATTTAAATGGGTTTTGCACAAGAGGCCTGCAAGTAAACCGATGGCACTTTCTTGTGATCTTAATTTTGTGTTAGAGAAGCTAATACTTGTTCCATTTGTACCAGCTAATTTTGCTGTCTTTAGGTTCTTAACATGGAAGACCGTTTTACTGATAGTTCTGACCTCTGCAAGAATAGTATCCGAGTTGCAGGCTCTTAAGGTAAGTCAACTGTCTAATTTTCCATAGGGATAGGGTTTCCTTGAGAACTAATCCTCCTTTTATGCCTAAAGTGATACGAGTTTACTTTAAGCTAAACTGTCTATCTCCATGTTTCTTTCCTGAATCTAAATATTGGGGAGAAAGGATATTCCATACCTTGGATGTCCACAGACAACTCTGGTACTATCTTGAAAGAACTTAAATTTTTCAGATCTTCGGATCAATTATTCATTTCTTGAGAAGGTAAGAAGAGATAACCTGCATTAAAACAGAGCATTTCCAAATGGTTGTACAAGGCTATTTTTTGTTATACTCACCAGAACAAAACTGTTCCAGGTAGAGTGAAGGCCCACTGTACCAGGGTCTTAGCTTCATCTGTGGCTTTTTTGGAAAGGATTTGATTCTAGAAGTATTCCAGAAGCTGCTACTTGGTCCTGTGTACATACTTTTACAAAGCACTATAAGGTTGATTCCTTCTCTAGGTCTAGGTCAGGCGTTGTTAGGATCATTCTCCAGAGGCTCATGGACTCCTCTCCTTCCACATCCCAGATGTAAGCTAGAGTACTCTAACCATATAGTTAAGGCTACTGCAGCCGTGATCAATAAAATGAACGTAGTAAGTTGTGTAAGTAAACTTACCATAACAATAGATGTTCAAATGATCACTGCAGACCTCTTGTTTTTGGTGTGTTTTTTTATGGCAGGGTGTGGACGTTTATTTTTTTATTGTTTCTAACATGGTCCTTTCAGCGCTCGGCCTCTTCCATCTCTGTTTTGGGAGGAAATCTTTGAATGATTCCTCTTCATCCCTGAATGATCCTCTTCAATTTTTCCCTTGGAACTAGACGAACTTTCAACTTAAGCACTCAAGCCATTCATTTCTCAGCCCAGCACTTGCTCAAAACTCATAGCAAGCACTAATAAACCCTAGCACTAGACCCTCCTATACTGTACAGAAGGACAAGGCTCTCTATTCAACCTTACCAGCCATTCAGTAAAACAGTTCACTGTACCTATCCAGGCATGTCCAAAGGGCAGTTCAGGCGTACTCTCCAGTCCAACTGGTGAATCTGGGCATTTTGAGGCAATGTTACAACTGCCTCATGTACACAGACAACCCTCTCCTCCTACCACCAAACAGTAATACATGCAAGAGATGCAATTATACAGCCAAACTGGAGGCTAAGCTCTCTCAACCCAAGGCTGGATCAGACAGTCAAGAGGAGAAGGGAAATACTTGCATCACACCACCAGTCTCACATAGACCCGTTAAACCAGCACTGGCAAAAAACACACACAAATACACACAAACATACTCAGAGGCTCTAAATAAAAATCTGAAAAAGCAACAGAGACCTCCAAAGCAGACATCCAAGCAACCCCCCCACCCCCCAACACAAATCATGAAACGCATACTTCACAAAACCAGTGAGCCATGCAGTCACAGCCCTTAAGGCAAAATAACATACCCAACATACTAGTAATAGGTGACTCTATAGTCAGGCACACTGACGTCCCACTCACTAGGCTGAATAAGGAGAAGGTTACTGTTAGCTGCCTGTTGGGTGCCAGGATCCGCCACATAACACAAGCACTCAGGTCACTCCAGAGCAAGTACAAATACGACTCTGTCATTGTCCATGTTGGTGTGAATGACCTGAGCCGTACCTCCCTGGACTGCATGAAAAGAGACATGGAAGAGCTCTCTGATCTTGTAGCCCAGGCCGGTATGAACCTGACCCTGAGTAGCAGCCTGCCCTCACCAAGAATGATATCAGAGTGTAAAGAAAAAAATTATCAATTTCAACAATTGGCTAAGTTTCTGGTGTCATTCAAAGGGGATCCATTGTCTGTCCGCTTGGGATGACATGCTCGACAAGCCACTCTGCTTCGCTAGAGACAGCTTGCACCTGTCACCCTTAGGCTTTCGAATACTGGCCAAGGCTCTTGCCACCCCCATAGTGCCTTTTTTAGGCAAGGCTCTAAAGATAAACCCACCGCCATAAATAGCACAAGTAACAAAAAACTGAGGGTAATGCTACTCAATGCCAGAAGTCTAAACCTCAGAATGCATGCACTCGAGGCACTCCTCAGTATGGAGAAAATCGATATATGTGCAGTAACAGAAAGGCTCCAGAGAGCACCCCAGCACTACCAGGCTACAACTCATACCATACATTTCGGCCACAGAACCCGGACCGAAATACAAAAGGCGGGGGCATATCCATATTCATCAAGGATACCCACACCTCCAGGTTAGTGGCACAGCACGATGCTTCAGAGATCATTCACGTGCAGCTAACAACGGGCAAAACTGCAATTCAAATTTTAGCTTGCTACAGATCACCCACCATGTCCCAGGACCCCCATTCCGCATTTCTGGAAACACTGGGAAATATAAAGGTCCTACCAAACACCCTAATATTGGGTGATTTCAATTAACCAAACACTAATTGGGAGAACTGCTCAAGTACTAACTCCCTTGCCCAACATTTCCTAGAATTTATAAACTCAAGCGCCCTGGATCATCTGGTCAACACTCCTACCAGAGGTGACAGTGTATTGGACCTGGTCATCACCAACATGGGCGACAGGTGCTCCACACCGGAGGTCAACCCTCACTGGTTAGATCTGACCATAAACAAATCATTTTGAATATCCACATTCCTCCCCACCCCCGGGCAAAGAAACAACCGTGAAAAACTTTTCAAAAGCAAACTTCATGTTACTTAAGAAAGAGGTGGAAAGCTTCAAAGTCCCCATGCTAAAGAATAACATTGTCCAAGCTGCAAAATCCGTTACTAATGCATTCTACGGGCACGTACAAGAATGCATGGATCATGCTATCCCAAGCAAAACCAAGACTCACTCCTCTAAGAAAAGGAAAACAGTCTGGTGGTCTCCTGCCGTAAACAAGCTATACAATAGAAGGAGGAAACTAGTACAGAAAAGAGTAAAATCCCAAGAAGGGAAGACATCCCTGATCAGTATCAGCAAGAAACTACGATCCCTCGTAAAATCATCCAAGGTGAGTTTTGAAAGAAAAATTTCCAAGGACTCCAAAGATAACCACAAGGCATTCTTTAGCTATGTCAATAATCTAAGTGGCAGTGTTCAGATCTGCTCAGAGTTCGTGCAGAATGGTACAAAATACACTGAACTGACCGATATTACCAACATCCTGGCAGACAGGTTCAGTGCAAACTTCATCCCCCTCTCACCCCTAAAAGGGCCCATAACCATACCAGAAGAATGTAGAGCACCTGAAATCACAGACACATGGGTTAAAACAGCCCTCTCCAAAGCCAAAAACACCGCATCAATGGGACCGGACGGTGTACCAGGCTGCATCCTACACGAGCTCAAAGATGAACTAACCCCTCACCTAAACACACTGTTCAAACTCAGCCTCTCCACAGGTTATGTACCCATAGAGTGGCTCACAGCAACGGTTATTCCGCTCCACAAAGGTGGAGCCACAACAGACTCTGGGAACTATCGTCCTGTAAGCCTGACTAGCTTGGTCTGCAAGGCTATGGAGCGCATCATCATGGAACTCATTAACAGAGACATTGGGAACCTCCAAACACTGGTCCCTTCCCAGTTCGGCTTTAAGGGCAGATCATGCCTCCTAAACCTGGTGGACTTCTTTGAGACGGTTACCAAGGCTATAGACGAGAGAAAGGTGGTACACACAGCCTACCTAGACCTCGCAAAGGCCTTTGACACCATTCCCCATTCTGGTATTCTAGACAAGCTCACCAGCCTGAACATAAACCCCTACATCACAAGATGGGTTGCCAACTGGCTCACGGACAGAACCCACATGGTAAGAGTTGCGGGAGCTAGGTCTGACTCTAAACCGGTTACAAATGGCGTTACCCAGGGCTCAGTCCTAGGACCCCTCCTGTTCGGTATATACTTCTCAGAGGTACAGGCAAGCACAGGAGGACTATGGCTGACCAAGTTCGCAGATGACTGCAAACTAGGGGCTATAATTGACTCTCCGGCTGACACACACATCCTCCAAAAGGGACTCACTGAGACAGACACCTGCTGTCAAAATCATGGCCTCAAGCTAAATGCCAAAAGGTGCATAGTCATCCCCTGTGGAAAAAACAAAGTACCCACAAACTACCACATAGGTGGTAGTCCCCTAAATACGGAAGACGTAATAAGGGATCTGGGTACCCAAGTAGATAGTAAACTCTCCTTTGATAATCACATTGCCAAAGTAGTTAGAAAATCCTTCTACGTGGCACACCTTATCACAAAAGGGTTCACATCCAGATGAAAAGAGGTCATTGTGCCCCTCTACTCATTGCTCATCAGACCCATCATAGAGTACAACGCCCCATTTGGGCTGTATCTTACAAGACACCTGCAACAGCTGGAAAGACCACAGAAGTACCTCACCAAGAGGATCAGTGGCCTCAAACAGATGTCCTATGCAGCTCGACTGAAGAAACTCCAGCTGTACTCTGTTGCATACCGCCTACTCAGAGGTGATCTCTGCCTGACATACAAGGCCATGTCCAACCCAGAACTGATGGATATGCTCCACCTAAAGAAAAGCTTATCCCCTCGAGCCACATGCTCTAGGGATCTAAACCTCACCACAACAATAAATAGGACGTGATGGAGGGATAGATTCCTGTCACAGAGACTTAGCATGCTTTGGAACAAGATTCCAATCTACATTAGGCAGAACTCCTCACTAACCGTCTTCAAGAGAAACCTTGACAAGTGGATGGGAAACAAAGTTTACCCCGGAGATCACTTCAGTGGCTGTGGTGGACAGAGGCACAGGGAACTAATCTAAGGGGGCGGCGAAAGCCAACACATTCTGGCTAGGCTTATAAATGCCTTCGGGTAGATAGCCTAGTACCTACCTATGAACCTATGACTTGGCATCCAAAGTTTTCTTTGAGTTAGCATATCTCAAGCTGCAGGACAGTTTGGGTATGTTGAAGGTGCCTTGAAGCTTTGGAAGCTGGCCAGCTGTAATATCCTTGTCAAGGATGTAGGCTGCTACAGCCATGATCATTCGAACATCTATTGTTTTAGTTAGTTTACTTACACAGCTGTACTTTCCTTCATATTGAAGCATACATTCTCTGCAGTAAAAATTACTGAATTTCAGGTAGAGTTACTGGACTTCTACACATTGGCCATATCAGAGATGTGACTTAAGTTCTTCATACTAGATTAGGAGTTGCCAATACCAGGGTAATGTTTATATTGAAATTATTGCCCTGGAAAATGAGCCAGGGCAATGTTGGTTTGTTTTCCAAGCTTTTAACTTCAGAAATTTTGTATGGCTTCTTGTAGCAATTGGTAGGCAGTTTCAGTAAATTCATATAGGATAAAATTGCAGCATAGTATATCTACTGTGGCATAGTAGCAGTTTTGATATGTCATAAATGCTTATTGCATTAGAAATGTTGCATGTATAACTTATACTACAGTAAGAACCTTGCAGCAGCATGTATATGCATTATGATATGGTAGTACTTTGTGTAAATGGTCCAGGAATTGTTATTCACCTAAGAAATGCTGTTAAAAGAAGGCATTGAACCTTAAAATGGCAGATATATTTCTTCTCATAGAAGAGGGATTTGGGGTCTAAACTGGAAACTTTAAGTGGGTCAGTACCGTAAGAAGCGGCGAAACTGAATACTGGAAAGGAAGTCATGTTGATGTACTCAAGGAGTAAGATAAAAAAAAAATGTATAGATGGATTTGCAGTAGTTTGGCTTGAACTACAAAAGGAGAACTGATTTGCTCACATTAAGAGCCTTTGGCTTAAAACAGAACTGTGTGTTAGTGAGTTCTAAACTGTTGATTGCTTACTTTAATTTTGCATTTTGCTGTAAATAAGTTGTACTTGAACTGAAAAAATTGTCTTCAGTGTGGTATACCTATTACATTTATGGCTACAGTGGATACACTTTGGTCGGTGTGTGTGTTTATACACACATATATACACTACCTTATATATCTATAAATCTATATATATAGAGATCTCTCTCTTTCTCTCTCTCTCTATATATATATATATATAATATATATATATATATATATATATATATATATATATATATATATATAATATATATATATATATATATATAATATATATATATATATGGGCGGGTATATTTATTTGTATGTACATATAAAATAGTCTAAAATAGTCTCGGTAGTGCAATAGGTAATGGACTTGCTTTTGGTACAGAAGGCTGTGGGCTCTCTTCCCACACCAGATAGTTGGATTAATTTTCCAGTACTGACACTGTAGTGTAGCATAAGAGAGTTGCTCCACTCCTGGGTGTGCCATCCTTTGGATTAGATGTTAAACCAAGGCCCCATGTGCCTGATTTGGTGGTAGCTCAGGTAGATGTAAAAGATCCCGAGGCACTTAGGAAAAAGAGTAGGGATTGCTTTACATGTGTATACACACACACACACACACACACACACACACACACACACACACACACACACACACACACTTACCTTAGTACATCACACTCATTACATTTCTACAATATTTACAATATTTTATATCTTTAGTTTCACAAACTTTTAACGCCTTTTATCCCCCCATCCTGTTGTCCACAACCATTTTTTATTTTACCAATACATCTTCATCATTCCAATGTTATTGTGCAGCAGTTCATCACATATTCTTTTCTACAACATCCATACTCTTCAATATCCTATCTTATCTGTAATCTTCATGTGTTTATTTCTACAACATTCATACTCTTCAATATCCTATCTTGTCTATAATCTTCATGTGTTTATATTTTGAAAACCTCTTACACTCATTTTGTTTCCAAAAGTCTTCATTCTTTTTCCACTCCAGAAGTAATGCTTTAGTGTTTTTTTATTACAGTTGTTAAATTTTTCCCTCCTTCACTGTTTTATATTTCTTATTACCTTTTACAGGTCACTTATCTAATAATAATCTTCACAAAAAAACTAGGTTCATAAAAATCTTCAGATCTTTCAAAAAAGTTATTACTTTTATAATCAAGTCCTTAAGGTTTTTACATGGATATATTAAATTCTCCATTATAATGTTATGTCGTTCCTTTCTGTCTTTTTAACTCATAACTAATGTCAGTCGGCACAATGCCAGAGCACTTCTGTGGGCTAGGCTTGTAAAGGCTCCAGGGCCATTAGCCTACTACACACCTATGAACCCAAGTGTTAATTTTCCATAACTTCATCTTATGATTATATTTTTTCCATCTCCTTTTTACTTTTCTTTTCTTTCCATCTCTCCATATTTTGCATACATTATTTTCTCTTTCAAGTTACCTTTCTTCTTTATATTTTTTATTCACAAAAAAGGTGTATGGATGCAAGAAATAGAACTGGATTCAAACCTTTTTCTTTCATATTGTATACAGTCCCTAATATTTCATATACTGTGTTTTCTTATCAAGCTTCATTCCTTCTCTTTCATATTTTTAATACCCAAAAAAGATGTATAGCTGTCAAATATTCAACAGGATTTTTTTTTAATTCACACTTCCTTTCTTGCTTCTTATTGTATAAAATTCCATATCTAACTGGATTGAGCCTTGATCCTCAAAAGTGAAAGAAATGAATGATTCGTTTTTACATTTTTCCTGAAAACATATGTACACTTCTCAAATATCTCAGCTTTCCCAATATGTATGCATTTAACATGTATACCTTCTTTCTAAAGGATATATAGAAAGATCTGAAGTAGTTTACTTCATTTGATCTTCAACCTGTGGGTACCGGATCCATATCGGATCTGAGCCGGCAACTTCACAAGCATCTGCTCCGAGCTCCAAGCTCCTCCCCTTACCCATAATACATCACCACTACCTTCCACCCCTCAGATCTCGTTTGCTGCAGCTATCCAACGCATCATGATTCTTGAGCACCAAGTTGTGAGTAGGGTTTTTTTCCCAGTAATTATTGTTTTTTGTGTGTGTGCTTGATAGTATAGGTTTCCGCTCTTCCTTCCCATCGCTGGTGTGTCGAGTTTAGGGTTTGTTTCTTAGATTTTAGGTAGTTTGTAGTAGTTTGTTTTCCCCTATGGCTCCTCAGCCTTCTGAGGGCTTGTCTGAGTGTGTGGTGAGCACTGTGTGTTTCCTAAAGTTTGTTCTTGTTGCGTAGTGAGATATGGCGAATCTCCCTAAACAAGTTTTCAAGAGATGCACTGAGTGTGGCCACAAATTGTCACCTGCTGATGGCCACACTCTTTGTGTGCTTTGTTTGGGTGCAGCATTTATCCACTGATTGCTCTATTTGCACAGGTTTTAACCCACATGCCCTTGAGGATTAGCGGGCCAAATTAGTTATGAAGGGCCTGCTCCCTTCTACGGAGGCGGCCGCCTGTTTTGCTTCGGTCACAGCTGTTGCTGTGACTGCCTCTCCTTCTTCTCCTGTCTTCCCTTCTCCTCCCTCCCAGGCTGGGACTCATCTCCCTGCCTCTATGCTTGTGGAAGCGGAGCATAGAAAAGGCAGAGAGAAGGACAGAGAGCACAGACCTGAGAAGAGAAAGAGGTCCCTGGACATTTCGGCTCCGACCGGACCTCCTACCAAAAGTCAGCCTTGGCACCGTGACTCCCCTTGACGCTGATCTCCTAGATTTTCTCTGGACCCTGAGGAGCCCAGACCACCCATTAGAGCCTCGGTTCCTCGACCTGCCAGGTCGGAGTCCGTGGCTTTGTCCAGGTCCAACCACAGTCTCTCTGAAGTCGACATGGATAAAATGATGCAGAGATTTATTCGCACACAAATTCAGATGAGAGTCTTGCCAGCCCCCTCTCCCTCTGGAGGGGAAGCTCACTTCCCTTCTTTACACCTATATCTCCTCCTCTGATCTGACCCCTGGTTTCTGAGTACATGGATCCGAGAGTGCCCCTAGTCAGGGGGTCAGCACTAATGGTACCTGTCTCCTCGACACCAGCAGCTGCCTGGAGCATGTCTGATCCAACTAGTTCGGATTCAAGTGGCTCTCTGAGCTGGAGCCTAGGTGTTGGATCTGAGGGGGTGGAGCTGTTTCCATCGGCTCCGACCTTGTTGGGTCACGGCCCCCCCCCCCCCCCTGGAGCGCCGTCTACTTCGGGCCCGACTCCGATTCTCACGTCAGATCCTGGGAGAACGGTTCCTTTAATGGTGTCCCAAGAAGTTTGCCCCCCTTCGGCGTTCAACGTTGTGGAAAGGGTTCTCTCCAGTGGATCGAGGCCACTGACTATATCTTCGGACTCTGTCCCGACTCCTTCTGCTTTGTGTGTGAATCCCATCGCAGCTCATGCTCGAGGAGCCCCAGGCGGTTCCCCCTGAGGAACAAGTGGTTTGCAAGTTCCCTCTAGAAAGCCCTCCCAGAGAGGTTCTTCGCAAGCATATGTGCAAGAGGAGGTATTTGGACTCCTCCCCAGAGTCCCTCACCGAGGACACGGATTTGGATGATGGGGAAGGTTCCCCCAGATCACCTCCCGAGGATGTCTCCTTCAGAGACATCATGGAAATCTTGCGCAAGCAAGGAGATTGGTCCTCCCCAAAACCTTCCTCGGAAGAATCCGTGTTCCTGGAGGCTTTCGGCACAGGCCTGTCTACTTCCTGGGTGTCCCCTCCCGCGAATCCTTTAGTGGACTTGGTCACCTTATGGGCTTGGAAGGAGCCGGACACTGTGGAACCAATCCCTGAACGTCAGGACAAAATATTGAGCCCTCCCTACAGACCGGCTTGGAATAAAGGGTCCCTTGTAGATGCTATGGTGGTAGCAGCCGCCACCAAAAAGGAACTAGCTTAGGAGAGTTGCTCGGTCCATCCTCCTGACTGTGAGTCTAGGATGATGGACCGCCTAGGGAAGCGGGTTTATGCATCAGCGACCTTTTCTATCAGGGCGCTGAACTATCTGGCCCACGTTACCAGATTACAGCATGACCTGGTTAAGGAACTGGCTGAGTCTCTCCCAAAGTCCATGTCGCAGGAGGACAAGGGGCTACGTTCTCTGCGAGGATGGCTACCTTGACAGTGGTTTCAAATCTGTCTATGTGACTCCTCTGACACGTGACTGAAGGAGCGGCTAAGGCAGCTGGCATGTTCATGAGGCATAGCGCCTGGCTCAGATTGTCAGTTCACGGAACCCTTCAAGGCATCTTTTGCGAATGACGGCTCTTCCCTCTCTGGTAAGACCGTCTGAGACACCTTGGTCCAGAGTGAAAGACAGGAAGACACTGTCTGCCATCGGAATCCGCTTCTTGAACCCTCAAAGATCCTTTTCCCGGAATCAGCATGGGCAAAAGAAGATGTGGTTCCGGAAGTCTCAGTATTCCTGGGACATTCAAGGCTGTTCTTCCCCTAGAGGCAGAGGGGGACAGGACAGACACCCCCCCAGAGGCCAAGGGGGTACAAGAAATTTTGGGTATTGAGAACCATTCTCAGACAGGCCCACGCAGCAGCCCTCAGGGGTTGCCCAACTGCTTTGTTCTGGAGGCAGTCGGGGGTCACCTGTTGTTGCACCTGACGGCATAGGAGTCTGTGTCATCAGACCGTTGGGTGCCTCAGATAATTTACAGAGGCTATTCAATCCCGTTTGTGGTTCCTCCTACACCTTACAAACACCTCCCAGACATACGCAAAGGGAGGCAGCAGCGCTAGAAGTTTCCAAGCTGCTAGAGAAACGAGCCATCGAATCCGTCCCCCCAGATCAGTCCGGATCAGGTATCGACTCCAGGTTCTTTTTGGTGCCAAAAAAGACGGGGGACCTATCTACTCTGAACCTGTCAGTTGCAAAGAGAAGTTCCAGATGGTCACTTTACAGTCCATCATGCTGTACCTGCAAGAGAGCAACTGGATGTGCTTGTTCAACCTCCAGGACACGTACTGTCACATAAAGATGCACAGAAGCTCCAGGAGGTTTCTCCACTTTTGGCTAGGAGCCAATCATTATCAGTTTCGAGCCCTACCCTTTGGTCTCACCACAGCCCCCAGGATGTTCACCAAAGTGATGGCAGTAGTAGTGGTTCACTTGAGGCTTCAGGGGATTCAGGTCTACCCTTACCTGGACGATTGGCTCCTTACTGCTCGTACCAAGCATCTACTTTGTCGGGCCAGAGATTATTTCCTAAGTCTTGCACACTGTCTAGGGATTACAATCAACACAGCCAAATCTCTTCTGAATCCTCTCCAGGTGATAGAATATATATGGGCACGGATAGACATGCTACAGGCAAAAGTTTTCCTGACCTCGGAGCGAGTTCGAAACTTAAGGGTGCATGTCACCTTCATTTACCGATCTCACCTTCCATCAACAGAGTCTGTCTTAAGGGCCCTAGATTCTATGGCAGCGACGATAACACTCCTACCATGTGCTCGGTTACATATACGAATGCTACAGTGGACTCTAGCGGTGCAATGGTCTTTGTTGCATCTTTCATTGTTGCACCCAGTACACCTCAGCCAGGTCTGCAGGTCATCCCTTCTTTAGTGGATGCAGTCTTCGGAAATCTTGGAGGGACGACCCTTTGTTTTTGCTCCTGCACAAGCCACAGTGACCATGGACGCCTCCCAACTAGGGTGGGGGGGACATTGTTTGGGAAGAACCGTAAAAGGCATGTGATCCCCGATCGAGACCAATTTGCATATAAATGTTCTGGAGATGAGGGCGGTCCTTTTAACATTGCAGGCCTTTCATGCCTTTCTACCTTTGGGAACCATTGCAATCCAGTCAGACAACATTTCTGTGGTCTGGTATATCAACAGATGGAGGGACCAGATCTTACCCCCTTTGTCACGAGACCATGAGAGTTTGGGAATGGGTGATCTCCACAGGTCGCTTTCTGGTAACAACGCATATTTCAGGACGGTCCAACATTCTAGCAGACAAACTAAGCCGGACTATTCTGATGACTTACGAGTGGTCTCTGAAGCCTTCAGTAATGGAGCAGATCTTTCTAGAGTGGGGTCGGCCTTGCTGCAGTCTCTTCGCATCTCCTTCCAACATGAAGTGCAGCGAGTTCTTTGCTCTGGACCCCCCACCAGGGAAGCCCCCAGAGACGCTCTAGTCCTTGTTTGGCCTCTCGGTCTTCTTTATGCTTATCCTCCTGCCCCTTATTCTGAAGTTTCTACAGAAAGCTTGTCGACTGGGGAGCAAAGTGATCCTCATTGCCCCGTTTTGGCCTCACCAGGCATGGTTTCCCTTCCTTTGGTCTCATCATCTAGCTCCGCCTTGGATCTTGGATCCCATTCAGGATCTCATTTCGCACCACTCGAGGGTCCTTCATCCGAATCTGGATAGTCTGAGGCTTACAGCTTGGCTCCTCCAATTTCCTTAATTGTTAGGGACTCTTGGATTGTCTTCTTCGGTCAGGTCTATTCTGGTGGTAGCTCATAAGTCGTCCACCAGGAAGCTTTATTGCAGCAAATGGAAGCATTTTTCCTTTTGAGCTTCTCAAAGGAGTTTAGATCCGTTCACGGCTCCCGTTCTGGCTATTCTTGATTTTTTGGCAAATATTTTTCAACAAGGAGCTAGCTCGTCTACGGTCAAGGTTCAACTAGCCACCATTTCTCATTTTCACGTGGGTGACAATTCTGCTGCTTTAGCCTCTTCCAGATTGTCCAAAGCTTTTATTAAAGGTACCTTTCTCTTGCGTCCTCCGGTCAAAGATCCCACTCCCCCTTGGGACCTTACTATGGTACTTCAAGTGTTGGTTGCTCCTCCATTTGAACCTGCAGCAACCACAAATCTTAAGTTTTTTGTCTTGGAAGACAGCATTTCTAGTGGCTATCACCTCTTCTAGGAGAGTTTCAGCACTGCAAGCGTTCATAGGTTCATAGGTTCATACTAGGCTATCTGCCCTAGGGCATTTATAAGCCTAGCCAGAATGTGTTTGGCTTTCGCCACCCATTTTAAATTTATTTTGCTATGCCCTTTTTCGAGGTTAGTATACTGTGCCTCTGTCTAACAATGACACAGAAGTGACACCCGGGGTAAAACTACGATCTCCCATCCACTCATCAAGATTCCTCTTGAAGAGAGTCAATGAGGGACTCTGCCTAACCTGGACTGGGATTTTATTCCAGAGTGAAGGGAGCCTCTGGGTTATGAATCTGTCCCTCCAGCATGTCCTATTTATTTCAGTGCTGAGGTTCAAGTCTCTTGAGCACGTAGCTCGATGGGATTTGGATTTTCTGAGGTGCAGCATGTCCATTAATTCCGGGTTGGACATGGCTTTATACGTCAGGCACAGATCGCCTCTGAACAGGCGGTATGCCACTGAGTAGAGCTGGAGTTTCTTTAACCGGGCAGCATATGGCATCTGTTTGAGCCCTTTGATCCTCTTGGTGAGGTACTTTTGGGGTCTTTCCAGTTGCTGCAGGTGTCTGGTAAGGTACATCCCAAAAGGGGCATTGTACTCGATTATGGGCCTGATGAGGGATGAGTAAAGAGGCACGATGACCTCCCTGATCTAGATGTGAATCCCTTCATGATTAGGTGGGCTATATAAAATGTTTTTCTAACCAGTTTGGCCACGTGGTTGTCAAATGAGAGATTGCTATCAACTTGGGTCCCCAGGTCCCTAATTACTTCTTCTGTACTTAATGGATTACCACCTATGTGGTAATTTGTGGGCACTTTGTTTTTGCCAAAGCGGATGACTATACACTTTTGGCATTTAGCTTGAGGCCATGGCTCTGGCACCAGTTGTCTGTTTCTATGAGGCCCTTTTGGAGGATGCTTGTGTCGGCTGGAGAGTCGATTATGGCACCCTGTTTGCAGTCATCTGCGAACTTGGTCAGCCACAGTCCTTCCGTGTTGGCCTGTACCTCCGAGAAATATATACCGAACAAGAGAGGTCCCAGGACTGAGCCTTGTGGGACGCCACTTGTAACTGGTTTGGAGTCTGACATGGCTCCACCAATTCTAACCATGTGGGTTCTGTCCTTGAGCCAGTTTGCAATCCATCTAGTGACATAGGGGTTTATATTTAAGCTGGTGAGCTTATCTATAATGCCTGAGTGGGGTATTGTATTGAAGGCTTTTGCGAGGTCCAGGTAGGCTGTGTGGACCACCTTCCCTTGTCAATGGCCTTGGTGACTGTTTCAAAAAAATCAACCAGGTTTAAGAGGCAGGATCTGCCCTTAACAAAGCCGAACTGGGTAGGATCCAGTGTCTGTAGGTCCCCAATATCTTTATTTATGAGGTCCATGATGATCCTTTCCATAGCTTTGCAGACCAAGCTAGTCAGGCTTATGGGGCGATAGTTTCCAGGATCCGTTGAGGCACCACCTTTATGGAGAGGGACCACTGTTGCTGTACGCCACTCTTTGGGCACATATCCTGTAGTAAGGCTGAGATTGAACAGTAGTTTTATGTTTGGGTTTAGCTCTTCTTGGAGTTCATGTATGACGCAGCCCGGGACACCGTCTGGTCCCATTGATGCTGTATTTTTTGCTTTGGAGAGGGCTCTTAACTGAGCATCTGAGATGTCAGGGGGGCAGCACTCTGCTGGGATAGATATTTGCCCTTTTGATGGGGGGGGGGGAGTTTGCACTGAACCTGTCAGCTAGGATGTTGGCGATGTCTGTGGGTTCGGTGTATTTTTTGTCATTTTGGACTAATTCTGAGCATATCTGGGAATTACCACCCAGGTTCCTAACATAACTAAAGAAAGCCTTGTGATTATCCTTAGTGTCCTGTGCAATTTTTCTCTCGAAGCTGGCCTTAGACAATTTTATGAGTGCCCATAGTTTTTTGCTAATACTGATCAGTGATGCCTTCCCTTTTTGGGATTTTGCTCTATCATTTAGTAGCTTCCTCCTTCTGTTGTATAGTTTGTTTATGGCTGGGGTCTACCAGACAGGACGTCTGCCTTTGGAGGATTGGGTCTTGGTTTTATTTGGGATCGCATGATCCATGCATTCCTGAAGGTGTTCATAGAATGCGTTTATAAAGGATTCTGTGGTCTGGGCCGTATTTTCCACAGGCCCGGGGGCTTTGAAGGATTCCACCTCGGTTTTGAGGAGTGTGAAATTTGCTTTAGAGAAGTTTTTCACTGTGGTTTTCTGGGCAGGGGGTGGGGTCGGGATGTGAATATCCAGTGAGATTAGTTTATGGTCTGATCTTACCAGTGAGGGATACACTTCTGGTCTGGAGCATAGAGTCCCCATGTTGGTGATGATCAGGTCCAGTATGTTTTCCCCGCTTGTGGGAGTGGTAACAAGTTGTTCCATAGCATTTGAGTTTATAAATTCTAGGATCCTTTGGGCTAGGGTGTTGGAGCTAGAGTAATGCTCCCAGTCTATGTTTGGGTAGTTGAAGTCACCCAATATAATGGTGTTTGGAGAGACCTTCATATTTTCTAGTGTTCTCATGAAGGCCGAGTGGGGTTCCTGGGTTTGGGAGGGTGGTCTGTAGTAGGCTATAAACTGGAAGGCAGTTTGTCTGTCTGTCTGTCATGGTTCCATACATGATTTTCCACAAGGACAGGGTTTCTCTTTGCACCAATCCTTTTTTCTCCCAAAAGTAGCAT